>NC_133649.1:215317452-215506925 GCF_009905375.1 Apium graveolens | reverse complement strand
ACCAGTTTGCACATTGTGTGTACCCTGTGCATCCCCAAGGGTTTTAGATTTCTTCTTTCTGGCATAAGTTAGGGGTGAGCTTGTGTCCCTAACCCTCTTGGCCTGTGCTCTTGGTTGAGAGCTTTGTTCAATAGCTACATCCTTTTGGGAGGATGCAGCTAGAAATGAGCTTTTATCTTTTTTAAGCACTACAGTTTGTTGGGAAACTGCAGTGTGGCTAGGCTGGGAACCACTCAACTCTCCATCCTTATCCTTAGGGTTTTTTTTATGTTCACCCTTTCCCTCACCTACCTTGCCCACCTTTACACTCCCCTATTTGGTTTTGGTGGATTTTGCAACTAGCATCTTTTGATAGATACCAGAGGGGGCTTTCTTTGATTGGGATTTTGAAATTTTTATTGGTTTGGTAGCTTGGGTAGGCAACTGTTGGGTCATTGACTCAGTTGCCATAGCTACACTAGAACTCAAAGAAACTAGTGAGTTGGAATAGTAGTAGGGATAAATGAACTTACCTCACTTACCTGAGGTGCTTCCATTATAGGGAAATAGAAAATTGGCACTTCTCTGTGATGATTTGCCCTGTTCAAATCTGCAATGATTCTTCTCTCTTGAACCCAACAATCTAATTTATTGTTAGGATTCTCAAGCACAATTCTCTTAGAGAGGTGATTAGCTAACATCATAAAGAATCTAGCATAATACACATTCTTACCTCTCTTATTTAACTCTCCTAGTTTGAATCCCAACTCAAATAAAATAAGGTCACTAAAATTATAGAACCTATATGTAACTAGCATGTAGGGCATGTTAAGCATTGAGATATTGACTGAATCAAAATTACTGATTTTACCTGAAAAGTCCTTTGTTACTACATCACACATAAAACTCCATTCTTTCCTAAGGCCCAATCTCCTAATGTCACTTAACTTAGAAGTAGAAAGAGCATAATTCACGGAATTAAGCATATTGATTATGTCAGTATCAGTGTGTGGTGAGGTTACAGTGTTATCAGGAATCTTGAAACATGCTTTTATAACATCATTATTGATACAGAATTCCTTACCTTTAATGGTGAGTGTGATTGTCTTATCTGTTGAGTTGTATGTAGCAGTAGTCCACATCTCTTCAACAACCTCACAGAAAATGGTGGGTGATTCCAGTATTGCATAACTAAGCTTACAGTTCTGCACAAAATCCATCATTTTATGGCAGTCACCAGATTATTGAATCCCCTTGTTTACTAGTGCAGTGAAATTGTTCTTCTCATAAATAAACCCAGTTTGAGACATAATTTTGATAACGGGCGCCATTGTTAGAGAATAAGAGCTTGCAGAGAGAGAGTAAGTACTTTGAAAGAGAAAGAAATTGGAGCAGATAATTTGAGAATGATAAAAGAAAAGCAATGGAAATGAAATAAGCTTTTATACTATCTCAAAAATAACTGCCAAAAATAATAAAGTAAAATAAAGTAGCCAATTAAAATTGCCTAAAATAGCCATTTAAAAATAAACTGTAAAAATTCCACCCATTATCCGTCGCGTTATGCTTACAAACTGTAAGTATACTCGATGGATAATATTCAGGAAATCAACGGCTAAGATTAGGACAATTCGACGGATGAGGATAAACTGCTATCCGTCGAGTTATGAAGTATTCCAGGAAAATAATTGACTTTTATAAGCAAATTGTATTCTGACGGATGATCAAACTCGATGGATAAAGATCATCCGTCGAGATGTAAATTTTGACTTAGCCAAAATTTATCCAAGACTGAAAAATTAATTAAATTTATGGCTGCTTTTCAACTTGCAAATTATCTCATAAAGATTTAAGAATAATTAAGCATACCCAACTCACTTACCAACCTTGAAAAGGTGGATTCATCCAGTGGCTTGGTAAAAATATCTGCAAGCTGCTTCTCACTTGGAACAAAATGTAGTTCCACAGTACCATTCATTACATGTTCCCTTATGAAGTGGTACTTGATATCTATGTGCTTTGTCCTTGAATGTTGTACTGGATTTTCAGTGATGGCAATTGCACTTGTGTTATCACAGAAAATAGGAATCCTTTCAACTTGCAAACCATAGTCTAGCAATTGATTTTTCCTCCACAAGATCTGTGCACAGCAACTGCCAGCAGCAATATATTCAGCTTCAGCTGTAGAAGTAGAAACTGAATTTTTCTTTTTACTGAACCAGGAAAACTTGTTTCCTAGAAATTGACAGGTTCATGTTGTACTTTTTCTATCAATTCTACAACCTGCATAATCTAAATCAGAATAACCAGTTAGATCAAAACCAGAATCTCTAGGGTACCAAATGCCAAGTTTTGGTGTTCCCTTGAGATATCTGAAAATTCTCTTAATAGATATTAAGTGAGATTCTTTAGGATCAGCCTGAAATCTAGCATATAAACATGTAGCAAACATTATATCTGGCCTACTAGTTGTTAAGTACATAAGTGAGCCAACCATGCCCCTATAACTTGAAATATCCACAGACTTTTCAGTAGTGTTTAATTCAAGCTTAGTTGCAGTAGCCATGGGAGTTTTTGCAGATGTGCAATCCATTAGATCAAACTTCTTTAAAAGATCAAAAATGTATTTAGTTTGACTAATGAATATTCCATCACTAACTTGCTTAACTTGCAAACCAAGAAGGTAAGTTAGTTCTCCCATCATACTCATTTCATACTTACTCTGCATCAGTTTGGCAAACTTTTTGCAAAGTTTCTCATCTGTAGAGCCAAAAATAATATCATCTACATAAATTTGAACAAGTATGCTAGAGCCATTAACATTTCTAAAGAATAAAGTTTTATCTACAGTACCTCTTGTGAAGTGATTTTCCAAAAGGAACTTTGATAAAGTGTCATACCAGGCTCTAGGTGCTTGCTTTAGTCCATAAAGTGCTTTCAAAAGATAATAGACATGTTCTAGAAAATTTGGATCTTCAAAACCAGGAGGTTGACTGACATATACTTCCTCCTCCAAATCTCCATTCAGAAAGGCATTTTTGACATCCATTTGATAGACCTTGAAATTGGAATGGGCTGCATAGGCTAAGAAAATTCTGATGGCTTCAAGTCTTGCAACAGGAGCAAATATTTCATCAAAATCTATTCCTTCTTGTTGATAATAGCTCTTAGCAACCAATCTAGCTTTGTTCCTGACTACTATGCCATTTTCATCCATCGTGTTTCTGAATACCCATTTGGTGTCTATTGGATTCTTTCCTTTAGGCTTGGGCACCAGCTTCCATACATTATTCCTCTCAAATTGGTTTAGCTCCTCCTATATAGCTAAAATCCAATCAGGGTCCAACAAAGCTTATTCTACCTTCTTTGGTTCTTCTTTAGAGAGAAAACTGCTGTATAGACATTCTTCTTGAGTTGTTCTCCTTATTTGAACCCTAGAAGATACATCACCAATTTTGAGCTCAAAGGGGTGATCTTTTGTCCATTTTCTTTGTTAAGGTAGATTAGCTCAAGATGAAGAGGCCTCGGTATTGTCTTGATGTGTGATTGAGTTTTGATTGTTAGAAACTCCCCCTCAGTTTGTGGATCTTTGATTTGAGAAAGGGGAACTTTCTATAAGTGATCTATCCTGACTTCCTGCTCCTTTTGATAACCCGACGGATGGTGAATTTTGAGTACCGACGGATGAAGCAGGTTGCCTTCTGACGGATAAGGCAGATTGTCTCCCGACGGATGAAGCATTTTGCAATTTGACAGATGTTGAATTTTGTGCTTCATTGGTAGTAGATTTTTATGCATTAACCTTTGATACTGTTTCTTGATCACTTTCATCATCACTGTCATCACTAACCATCTCCATATTATCAAATTTGAGGCTCTCATGGTAATCTCCATCTTGTAGTCCTACAATCTTTTTATCATCAACACAACATGTATTGATTCCACAATAATGTTGGTTCTTAGATTATAGACTCTATATGCTTTACCAACAGCATATCCAATAGAAATTCCTTCATCTGCTTTAGCATCAAACTTCCCATTCTGATCAGTTTGATTTCTCAATATATAACATTTGCAGCCAAAGACATCAAGAAAATTTAGAGTTGGCTTCTTGTTCTTGAACAATTGATAAGGAGTCATGCATTTTGCTTGATTGATAAGAGAAATATTCCGAGTGTAGCATGCAGTATTTACAGCTTCAGCCCAGAAATATATTGGCAATTTAGTTCTTCAAGCATTGTTTTGGAAGCTTCAATAAGTGATATGTTCTTCCTTTCCACTACTTCATTCTGTTGTGGGGTTCTTACTGCTGAAAATTCATGCAAGATTCCATTTTCTTCACAAAATGCTCTCATGACAGAATTCTTGAACTCAGTTCCATTGTCACTCCTGATTCTGCTTACTTTGAAGTCAGGATGATTATTGACTTTCCTTATGTAATTGATGATGATTTCACTAGCCTCATCTTTAGACTTTAGGAAATATATCCAAGAGAACTTTGAAAAATCATCTACAATTACTAGGCAATATCTTTTCCTTGAAATGGACAACACATTGACTGGTCTAAACAAATCAATGTGTAGCAGTTACAAAGGTTCTTCAATTGTTGAATCAAGTTTCTTTCTGAATGATGCTTTAATCTACTTTCCCTTTTGACAGGCATCACATAATCCATCCTTAGAAAACTCCACTAGAGGAATGCCTCTAACCAGTTCTTTCTTTACTAGCTCATTCATGGTCTTGAAGTTTAGATGGGATAGCTTCTTGTGCCATAACCAACTTTCATCCTGACTTGCTTTACTGAGAAGACAATTAACTGATTCTGTATTAGATGAGTTGAAGTCAGCTAGGTACATATTTCCTTTTCTCACACCAGTGAGAACCACTTTGTTGCTCCTCTTGTCAGTCACAACACAGGCTTTTGAGTTGAAAGTTACTGAATTGCCTTTATCACAAAGCTGGCTGATACTCAGCAAATTGTGCTTGGGACCATCCACTAAGGCAACTTCCTCAATGATGACATTGTCTTTTGAAATCAAGCCATATCCCACAGTATAACCCTTGCTGTCATCTCCAAAAGTAATACTTGGGCCAACTCTCTCCTTGAACTCTGTGAGCAGGGTAGAATCACCAGTCATGTGTCTTGAACAACCACTATCCAAGTACCATAGATTCTTTCTATTTCCCAGCACACATCAAAATCAAATCAAGTTGATTTTGGTACCCAAGTTTCCTTGGGTCCTGCCTTGTTAGCTTTCTTTTTCTGTTTCTTAGGCTTTATCTCATTTGACTTGGGGATATCAGATTCATCCTTAGTCATTTGAGTTGGGCCTTTGAAACCATTCATCATAACAGAATTATCATGCACACTTTGATTAACAGGGAATGACATGCTATTAGTGAACATGTTATTCCAGTAAGGCATGCTAAATGGCATTTATGGCATACTAAATGCAGCATAATAGGGATTAGGTGCAAATGGCATATTAGAAAATTGTGCATTCATATTCAGTGTAGATATAGCATTTATAGGCATAGGAGGCATGGCATTCATGTTGGGAAAGTGAGGTGGCACAGATATGGAAGTATGCATGGCAGATTTGCAATTAACAGACAAATGATTTACACTACCACACTTGACACAGATTTTTCTTGGAGCATATTTATCAGTTGTATAGTTATTGTGTTTTTTAATCCCTACTTTACCATTTCTATTATTCTTCTTTTTAGCCTATGTTTTAACCTAAATCTTTTCAAGTATGTCACCCAATTGCTTGACAGTCATATGACCAACATTAGCCTTTTTCCCTTTCTTAACTTGACTCGATTCTCCTGTAACAAAATTCTTGGAAACTGATCCATACTTTTCATTTAACTTAACAAGTTTGGCTTTACTGATAGGCTTGCTCACAGTCGACAGATGAGGATTTACATCACTCGACGGATAACCCTTTTTGTTATCCGACGGATGACCCTCATCATCCGTCGAGTCTACATCTGTTAGCACTCCTTCCACCAAATTTGAATCTAGCTTCTCCTTGTTTTTCTTCCAGACTGCATCACAAAAGGACTCGATCCCTTGAACTTTGGTGATTTGAGCATGAACATCTCTAGATGTTTTTCATGCCTTAATCACCTCTTGTTCACGATCAAGCTGCTTCTTCAAAATTTCTTCTTTCTTCAAGGACTCAGTTAATTCCTCCTTGGCAATCTTACACTCAATTCTTAATTTTTCAAAATCAATGAACTGAGACTCTAGAACATTATTCCTCTCACTTAAAAATAAATTGTTTTCTTTGATTTTAGCATTTTCTTTAGTAAGAGACTTAAGTGTAACACGCAAATGATATAACTCTGTAGACATATCATTTATAGCATCATTACACTCAACTTTAGATAAATGTGCAAGGTTTTTAGTAATTACCTGATTACTTGAAGAACTTGTCTCTGTTTTATCAGACTTGGCCATTAGGGCTAGATTGACATAGCTGACATCTTCATCTTCATCCAGACCATCTGCAGCCCAGTCATTTTCTTGTGTAATGAAAACCCTTTCCTTTTGTTTGAGCAAATCAAAGTATTTCTGTTTATAATCCACAGGCTCAAACTTCTTTTTATTGGAATCTGACTTTCTACATTCACTGGCAAAGTGCCCTGCCAAGCCACATTTGAAACATTTGAATTTTGATTTATCCACCATATTTCTATTTGGCTTGGCTGCTCCAAAGTTCTTCTTGAACTTGAGCTTGGAAAATCTTCTCGAAAGAAATGCTAGATGTTCATCAATATCTTCCATGTCATCTTGGCTCAAAGAATCTTCATTTTCTGCTGCAAGCCCCTTGCCCTTGTTTTTAAAGACCCTTGAAGTTGATTCAACAGCTTCCATCTTGATCTCCTTCTCCTTTTCTAACTCAGCAACTAGTGCAATGGATCCTCTTTTCTTCTTTCCTCTCTCCATCCTCTCATCTTGCTCTATTTCAAGCTCATAAGTCTTCAGGATACCATACAGTCACTCCAAAGTAAACTCATTATAATCTTGTGAGTTTCTTAATGAGACTGTCATTGGTTTCCATTCCTTTGGAAGAGATCTAAGGAATTTCAGATTGGAGTCTTTTGTCTGATAGACCCTTCCATGCAGCTTCAGAGCATTTAGTAGTTTGTGAAACCTACTAAAGATGTCAGTGAAAGACTCACTTTCCTCACTATGAAAATGTTCATATTGCTGAATCAGTAGCTGCATCTTGTTTTCTCTGACTTGCTCAGTGCCATCACAGATAATCTGTATTATGTCCGAAACATGCTTGGCAGTTTTGCAATTGATGATGTTGTCAAACATATCACCATCAACTCCATTGAACAGGATATTCATGGCCTTTTTATCCTTCCTGACTTGTTCAATATCAGGATCAGACCATTCATGCCTTGGCTTGGGGACAGATGGCTCATTTCCAGTTGCAGCTCTCATTGGTACATGAGGGTCTCTTTCTATGCAATCCACATATGCCTCATCTTGAGAAAGTAAATGGGGATGCATCTTTACCTTCCAGTGATGGTAATTATCTTTATCCAGAAAAGGAATCTTGACTCCAACATCCTTCTTGTTCATCTTGATGTTTTGTTGATCTTTAAACTCTTTGCTTATCAAGAGCTTGCTCTGATACCAATTGTTAGTCCCTTAACAATATAGCAAGAATTACAGAAGGGGGTTTAATGGAATTCTTGAAACTTTTTCTTGAATAAAAATTGTTCTAACTCAAATATATATGTATCAGTTTGAATTGATTAGTAGAATGCGGAATAATCACTTGAAATGAATCAAAACACAAGTAATTAAAAACAAGAGTCTTTAAAAACTTTCTGGTGGATTTGAATGATTCCACCAGAGATATATAATATATATCGAGAGAACTCTGTGTGCAAAAAGCTCGCAGCTGCTTACAAAAATTACAATAACTAAGAATGAGAGAAATGCTAAGAATACAACTTACAAATGTTTCTCTCTTGGTTCTTCAGTTTCTTAGTTTCTTAGTTACTATTCTATTTGTTGCTTCTTGGTTTATATAACACCGAGATTATAAAGTAATAAGACAGGATAATAAAACAAAACTATCAAGTCTATTACAATGCTACTTCACTACTCTATTCCAGCATCTTTGAATATCTTCATAATAGCATGGAAATGGCAATGCTTCTTTGTTCTCGAAAACTCAGTTGAATAGGCTACCACATTCCATTTACATACACTCGACGCATGTGACTGTGTTGTCACTGTCAACGGATGTTTGAATTCTTTATCTGTTGAGTACATGATCATCCGTCGATGGCTTTGTTGATCATCTGTCGACAACTTTGTTGATCATCCGTCGACAGCTTTATGATCATCCGTCGAAGCTCTGTTAATCATCCGTCGATAGCTATTTGGCACTTGACTTCATTTCATTTATACAGAATTACAAGACATCATCTATGTACAATTAATCAACCTATTCTGCATATCTAGTTAAAGTCAACATGACTTATATGCTACTACAGAATCTATACAAAGGTGTATGTAGAAATGTGCTACAGACTTATTGTTACATAAGCTACTCACTCGATAGATAATAAATCATCATCCATGGGGACTATATTGAGTCATCCGTCGGGACTATAATCCTTATCCGTCGAATGCTACAATTTCACTAAGTAAAATCTACCAAGGTATTTTGTTAATGAAATCATCAAGTACACAACATATACACAACAAGAAATATAAACTACAAGATTATTATTATTATATACTAACATGACCCCAAAGCCAAGATCCGCTCCAAGTTTAAGTATGACTTAAGTTACTCATTATTACAAACCATTTATTAAAAGTCTGACACACTAAACTTATTCAGCAACTCATCAAACCCCACATGGTCTGACACTAACTACCTCTGAGGAGTCAGGTCCAGAAGGGGCTGAGACACGGTTCTGCCCAGGCCTGAGGGGTCTTCTAGGCATCTAGGATATATATATATAACAGGTTGCAAGGGTGAGCATATAATCTCTCAACAGTACCAACATATGAATAGCAAAGTAAAAGCAGTAAATAAACATTTATAGGAACAGAACGGTAAAACAATATGAAATCAGTAATCCGTAATCATTTCGAACGACAGTAAATAAAAGAAACTGGATACCACTGACTAGCATGGTCTTAATAAAACAACGTAGTTGTGTGCTGTGTAAATACCAGAGTCCAATTTTAGCATGCTATTCACATTTGTTATTCAACTGCATCAATCACTTATTCCCTTACGGGACTCGCAAAGCCGAATCAGATACGTAACAGATATGTGAAGACAGCTGATCAGGCTATCAACACCAGACGGCTCCTACTTCCATCCCATACACCTATTCCGGAACTCAGAGACTAGCTAGGTCTCTAATCTGCTGGACTAATCGGTTATGTAATGCGCGCAACTGAGTTAACCTCTTACGCAACCTCACTAGGTCACTCTGGCCCCTATGTATCCCATATCTGATCGTTTTATCCAGTTTTCAAAACACTTGTACCTATCTCATTTTAAAATCATTCATTTAGCAGCACACGTAAAAATCTAGTTCACAAATTGCTTTTGTTCGAGATAGGTACCTTTCGAAGTTACTTTTCCCCAAAACAGGTTTAAAACAGTTATTTATAACTACAGGGGATATGTAACTTAAAATGTTTTTGTTCTTGTACGAGAATAAAACAACAGTTTATCCATATGTACTGAACCATAAAAGAATGGTCAGGGGTACTTACCTTGCAACGCTTTACAGAAACCCTAAGTAGCTTTTACGTTAACTTCGGTCCTTGCGAGACTCGACTGGGATCTACAGTAACTGAATACCCTAATTATTTATACTGACATGTTTGATATCCTCGAATCCTAAATAACCCAATCCGATAACCCGACTCGTATCTATATAACTATATGCACATAATCACGTAATTAAATTCACAATAGGGGTAAAACGTTTTATATCGAATAGTACGCTTTTCATATTTAAAAATAATTTTTAGAAATTTTTTGACAACGACTCCTCTATTTATAAGCCTACCCGTCGAAACATAATCGACGTCAATCCCAACAAATCACAGTTTACGCTACAATACAATTTTCACAATTAAACGACTACTTACGTACGAAAATAATCATACGAACCATTTTGTTTATTTTATAAACTTAGGACTCAGATAACGATCATCACGATCCACCGTTGACTCACCGAAGTTCATCGTCAACGGTGGTAGAATTTATTGGTGCATGATTTAATACGGGTTTCCAAATAAATTACACCGATTAATACAATTTCCCGCATAAAAATTCTTTTATTTCACGAAGTTTACTCAATTAACTCATCTGCAGGAAATAATTAATAAAAATTGAACCAAAATCACAGAATCAGGCAACAGAGGAACAACAGCAACAACGGCTACACACGCGCATACGCGCTGCCACAAACACACACAATCACAGCCACACACACACACACACTAATACGCACACAACACACACTGATAACACAAACAATTGAGCACAGACACGCATACATACACACACATATTTATATAGAGCTGCAAATGAACAGAGCCGTTCGTGAACAAAACTCGGGATCGGCTCGTTTAAGTGAACTCGGCTTGGCTCGTTTTCTTAAACGAGCCGATCGTGAACAAAAAAACAAGCTCGGACAATTAAACGAGCCGAGCCGAGGTTTTTGTATGTTCGGCTCGGACTCGGCTCGGACTCGGCTCAAACTCGGTAACTCGGTTCGGCTTAGATAAATTTTTTAAAATATAACATATAATACATATTTACTAATCACATTTATAAAGATTTTATATTTTTTAAATATACTTTAATACTAATTTTAAAGTAAAATGATTAAATAAATAACAATTTAATACATTTTTTAACAATAAATAATTTAATTAATTTCATACATATCACTAGAGTTTGATTACTTTAACAAATAATTTCTAATTAAACTTGACCCTAAATTTCACCTCACACTTTAATTAGAGAGGTCTATGATAAAATCGATCAAAATTACAATTTCAAATAAATTAATATAGTGAGCTGTTAAAATAAAGTATAACATTATAATATTTTTAAGAAAAACTTAAATAAATTTTAATAATTATATTTCTCAACCACTTAAAGGGGCTTGCTTCCTTTGTTTTATTTTATTTATCGTTTCTAATCTAAACCAATTTAACTGAAATATCAAAAATTACTAAATCTTTGACAATCGACATCAATAATTTAAAAGTAATGTATGATTTCTAAAGTTATGAGCGTCTCATTAATTTAAAATAAAAATGATTTTGTTCTTGAAACTCGACTTGTGAAAAAAATTGATAAAATTATATGGATTAAGAAATAAGTGTAGAGTGTGAGTGTACATTTATAATTGTAAGTTGAAATTAGTATTTGATCTTCATATAACTTATAAAATTATAAATTATACCTTAAGCTTGGTTGATTAAAAAATGTATGCGAACTATTAGTGTAACACCCCCAAATCCGGGGTCGGGGATCCGGGTTGTCACGAGTTCCATTTTCCTTAATAACACCCAATCTTAATAAATAATCAACTACTCTGTACTGTGACCCCACAATAAACACACACACCACAAGTTATAGTCTCAGAGATGATTATCCAAAAATAATCGCAAGTCGTTTTATTCCACAATTATATATCAATACACCTTAAAAGGGTTTCTGAATAAATTTACATTTCTTTGCCATTATTACAATTCATAAATATACATAATCTGGTACATCAAAAGTTGAAAGCCTAGCCTATTGGTAGTTCCTACCTCAGCTACAGCGACATCAACGCCTATAGGAAACTGCGGAACGTTTCCTATCCGCTCGCGAATCGGGAGCTTGGTCCTGTTCATCTTTTCTATCTGTTGTTTTCTGATGAAAGAAGAAAGCAAGGGTGAGCAGCAAGCCCACCAAAATAATATGTATAATGATTAACAATATATGAGCCTTCTCATAGTACTCATGAAAGTCTTGGTCAAAAGAAATGAACCAAGTTTGATACCTTAATGCGATGAAGTCGCAAAATATTCAGTATATATACATATATACTTTTCAAAATCTTGGAAGTCCTCTTCCATATATAATATACACAGAGTTCCAGTTTATACTGTATAAAACTATCGTTGCAAGGTGATCTCATATATCTAACCTTGTCTCAACGTTTTTCTGAAAATCTTTGACATGCATAAGATAATCATTTACTAGATATAAGTTTAAAAGATGAAGTTACAAGATACTCCAATATACTTATATCTTTTCCAAATACTACTTGAACTACCACCGTTCAAGTTATAATTTGTTCAAAAGTTCATCACATAGATGAGACTACAAGATAATACTTGAATTGATTCAATCTTTAAAATATCATCAAAATAAAATGAAGTTATGAGATACTTCATTTGATGCACACATCAATTTGAAAACTTGACCCTGCCAACACTCAGCAATCGCCCAACCGTAGCCTTTCTATCGAAGTGCTCTGGGTAGTGTTGCAGAAATATCCAATTGGAAGATGAACTCATTACGGGAGTTTGCCGTGCCAGGAAGACCACTTACGATGATCAGTCGCAGTAGTACAACCCCACCATTTTCTACATGTAGAGGAGAACCTGTCGGATTTACTTGTCAACCGAACACTGGACTCCTAAGGAATGGACCGTCTTAGCGGAACTTCCAGGCCATTATGGGCCAATATAATAAGGTTGGGCCGGCGCCACTCGACCACTTACGCCACTCCTAGTTCAGATGAAATCCATGACTCTGAAACGTAAAGCTCGTCCCCCTTTCCCCAAGTAGAAACTTGTTGATACGGCTCCACCAAGAAGTCGTATCTAGTTGGAAAGGAAAACTCACCAATATTTCCCAGGCGATGCCTGTTAATGGATTAACTTGTTCCAAGAATTTTACTTCCCGAGTGTTGGGTAAGTAATCAAAATTCTTTTATCAAGACAACAACCTTGTTGCGAATATGAAACACACCACAGAGCCGGATCCCTCAGGTTTTGAGCGAGTATTTAAATCCCCTTCGAAAGGAGGATCTTAAATATAAAAATGAGTTTTGGGATCCGCTCTATCTTTTAAAAATCATTTTGAAGACTCGCAAAACATTTTTAAGAATGTTCGGAGTGATGCTGATTTAATAAATCAGTCCCAATATATAAAAAAAAATATCTGAATATTATTATTTAAATAATATTCCCATAAAGAATAATCTTTATAAAAATAATTGAAGTAGATGTTGTAAAACTTGTACTTTAATTGGATATTAAATAACCAAAGATATACTTATACGAAAGTACTATCTTTATTTGAATAATCAAAAATAAGTTTGATGATCGACACCTTATTCTTTAATAAAATAAAGAATATATTTTAGTAAATAATCGGAGCCATAGGTCCTCAAATGAATATTCAAATAATATTCAATTAATAAAATAAGCTGAGTCATAAGCCCTCGAATGAATATTCGAAATAATATTCAATAAATAAAATAAGCTGAGTCATAAGCCCTCGAATGAATATTCGAAATAATATTCATTAAATAATATAAAGTTATCGAATAACCCTTATTCGATTAATAGTTTTGAAAACTATAACCATATATATATAAATATATATATATATATATAATCTACTCGGGATCCTCGACTCCCGGTTTTAGAAAATGCTTTCACCTTTGGGTCCCTATACTAAGGGTATATGCAAATTACCGCTATTCTCTAGCATAGGTATTATCAACTGAACCAACAGATATATATGGAAAGAATACGAAACAGGCATGCATATGTACCATATCACATGCTACAATATATCACAAGAATTTGCTAATTTAACCATCATGCATCTATCACAAGATCATGCATATACAAGTGTATACATCACAACAACAATATAACGGATAGAAAACTTGCCTAAGTGCTCCCGGATAGGCTTAAGCTTAGAGTGGGTCTGATAACTTATGAACAACAACATATGTCGGAACTAAACCCCGGTCGCTTAAGAAACTAGACTTTAACCATTTAGAGTCCTAACGTTCGCTTTCGCGCTTAACGATTTACTTAAGTCGCTCGAGTACCCTCGGCTCCACCATTTTTAATAATTTAACCACTAAGGGTTTTAAGGCGATTCTTTCGCGAGTATCTTACCAACTGCCTAATCCACTTTACATAATTGTTTCTTACCCCAATTAGTCATTTAAGGTCCTTAACCAAGGTTTCAAAGTAAGGAGAGGGGTAATGATTCGTTCGCGAAACGTCGTTACTTAAAACAGTCGTTTCTCCTAAACCGTACATCGGAATCAAACGAACTACATATCAAAACGAAGCTCGTAACATGAACTATCTAAACATGGCATTGGTCAAAACCTAGCAGGGAGTTCTCGGGTCCTAATGTTATGAACAAAAGCAGTCTAAAGTAAATCGGATATTACGACGGCTATGTTTACGCGATTTCCCAAATTTTATACCATTCCAATTCAACCCACAATCAATCCACAATCAAAACTCCATCCATACCATACTACAACAGCCCCAACAACTCAATATTACCAATTCATACTTATTTCTCAATTATGAACTAAGAGTTTACTTAAGTTCATTAACTAATAACCAAGACTTCCAACTCCAAAAATATCACAAAACCAACCAATCTCTAAACACACAATAATCATGCCTCTCATCAACTAAACTACTCATAACAAGCTTTAAACATGATTATACACCCATTACACTAACCCATCATCTAAACATTAGGAAATCTAAACAACAAAGCTTAAGACTAAGATCATGAAGAGTTATACCTTCCTTGAAGCTTTTAATCCATGAAAGATCCTTGGAATGCCCATGGAAGCCTTAATCTAACCTCATACAAGCTTGATCTTTCAAAGAAATCAAGAACAAAAAAATTAATTTCAAGGAGTACTATTCACCATCTTCTTCCTTGATTTATAAAAAAAGATTGGCTTGGAATTAGAAGCTTAAACTTATAGGAAGTATGTAACTATCCATGGGGAAGCTTAGATAAATACCTTGACAAATAGTAAGTGGTGGAGCTTGGATCTTCATTTTCTAAGAAAAGGGGCCGAGAGCTTCATGAAGAAAATGGAGGGTTTTGTGTTTTGTTTGGTGAAAAATGAAATGTTTGGCTTGGTTGGTTGAATTTTGATTTGTTTTAGGTTAATTACCTAATTAACCTTGATTTTGTGTGGTTATCATTCAACAATACTTCCTCCCCCCCATGTCATGCTTACATCATCAAGTGATGTCACCCTCCCTCCTTTGTCCTCTTCCTATTGGTTTGATGAAATCATCCCCACTAATCCCTTTGATTAGCTTCTAATTGTTTGCCTAATGACCGCCGATCTGTTATACGGTTCGCTTAACTTTCGTTCTCGTTTCTCGTTTGAGGGATCATACCCGGGATCTTATTACTTGGGTTTCCTTAACCTTTCTCCATACATTATATTCCTTTTATGATCCTCTCTTATAATCCTTTAATTTAAATCCTTCTTATCCTGTTACCTTATACTCAATTCTTTCCGTATGTAGTGGATTTCCGGGAAAAATCAAAGTGTTCGAAATTGGATTCTGACGATCTTTAATTACACTTATATACCATGTAGAGTACTAATAAAATCTCAGAATATCCATAACAGAACCCCTACATAGTGTGGCATAAAAAGTTTTCTCATTCAGCATAATCTGCAAAATCACTATTCATAAGGGTTTCAAAAATTTCCAAAAATTGGGGTTATTACAGTCTCCCCTCCTTAAAAGGATTCCGTCTCGGAATCAGATAGAAAATGAATAGGGATACTCTCTTAGCATTGCACTTTCTAACTCTCGAGTAAATTTTCCCACATTGTGGTCCTACCACCAAACTCTGCCTAGTTTGATAACCTTTCTCCTAAGCACTTGTTCCTTTTCACTCTATAACCCTTCCTGGTTGTTCCATAAAGGTTACATCGGGTTGCATGTCTATGCGCTCATATGCCCCTATTTATCTGGCATCCGAATTACACTTCCTTAACATTGATACGTGGAACACGTTATGACTCGCTACAGGTTCGGGGGTAAGGCTAGCTTGTATGCTAACTTCCCAATACGTCTTACTATATCCAAGGGTCCAACAATTCGTGGGCCTAGCTTTCCTTTCTTTCCGAACCTCATCCATCATTTCCAAGGGAATACCTATAACAACACTAGGTCCCCTACTTCATATTCCTTGTCCTTTCATATCAAATCAACATACTTCGTGTGCCCATCTTGGGCTACTACCGGCCTTCCTCTAATTAAATCTATTATATCCTCGGTCCTTTGGACCACTGCTGGTCTAAGCATCTTGCGCTCTGCAATATCATCATATCATAAGGGAGATCGACATTGTCTTCCCTCAAGGATCTCATAAGGCGACATCTCGATAATGACATATGATCTATTGTCGTAAGAAAACTCAATCCGTGTTAAGTGATCATTCCAATTTCTTTCAAGTCTATTGCACAAACTCTCATTATAGCTTTTAGCATTAGAGCTTTTGCTTCTCAATACCCATTCTTTTCCAGTTCGTAATCGCTACTACCTTTCGTTCCTAATATTATACTGGTTATACTTTTTCTCGTTAGCGTTCTATAACCTTTTAATAACCTCGTCAACCTTAGTATCACGATTGTGTTTCCATTCCGAATACCACCACAACTTTACTACTCCTTTTTCAGCTGCCTTGATCTTCGAAAGCTTAGTCCTTCATATAGAAGTAAAAGAATTTATTGAGAGATCACTATGATCATGAACACTTGTTCTATTGCATAGTTAGTACAGAAGGTGGCCAGCCTTTAGTACTTGACAAGCAATTAAACAACATGTGGTATCCTACTAGGCTTCTATCACACAGATAGATAGTCATTCGGTAATACCTCCCCTTCTGGAAGGGTTGTTCTTCTCAGCTTATATGAAATGAAAAGAAGAGAAAAGAACGAATTGAAGAGAATTGTATATATGAAAAAAAATATACTGCCACAAAATATCTGGCTTGGAACCTACCTCTGAATTATAGAGGTTTTTCATAGAAGAACAAAACATATGCGTATATATATCAACATCAAGTATTATCGCATTGCATTTCACATGCTTAAATATTTTTGCTATTCCATTCATCATTCTATGGACCCATGCCCTTCCTCGAGCTTATACACAATCACCTTTGAAACTCCTTCGACATCGAAAATCAAATCTGTGATCTCATTCTAGACATCATCGTTACTAGAATTCTATGCTTGCTTCGCAACCTTCCTCGTATAGTAATACGACTCTCTATTGATAAGAAGGAATAAGTATTCAATAGGTAGATAATCGACTTAATTAGTCTATCAGTGATAACTTATACATCACCACAATCCTATTAGTGGTACCTAATCTCAACATCCATTCCAATACAACTCTCACGGTTGTAATTAATCGGCTCATTACCCGCACAATCATTCCTGCACTACTAGGGTCCACCGTTGACCTACTGTAATCATTCATTTTCCATGAAGTCTTAATAGCTAACTATACGGAGTCCATACATCTCGTATCGAATTCTTCTAAGGAGGTAACATGATCACCGTTCATGATTCATGAAGAACACTCCTGAACTTGACGTACATATGACATGAAGCAGATAAAATTGCAGAAGAGTTTCAATGAAGGCAACGATAGCAGGTTAATACCATTCTTAATCGTATGTCTTTATTGGGAGACATGCATCTCAAAGGTTCATTTAGTCATTTCGTAACATGGTCCTGGCTTATCTCAAGATAGTACCTTCTAAGATAGATAGCCCGCTCATGGCAATTATACGAATTAAACCTTTACCAAACTACTATTACAGTTGGGTATTGCACAATCATCAGAAGGAATGTCAATCTTCCATACCATAATACAACCTTCACAGCATTAACCATCATCACTGTATTCTTTTGGCACAAGCGCCTATAATTATCTTCTTACACTTAAAGTGTCGGCCATCTTTTTGGCCCTTCCTGATAGTAATATTTCCTTACAATCAATGTCATTTTAACCACCTTCACTAAATTTTCTACCTCATTTCCAATCACTGCTTGAGTGAAGATGTTTTCCTTAAAATCAGATGAGTAAAAAAAAAAATATCACCATTTTTCCATAAGTTATTGCCTCAGTCTTTAGAGGTTAATCACTGTCACGACTGACTCTCAATCATACTTAGAACATCTTTTATCTTAGGCCCTAATTGCCCTGAACAATTTCGACCTTTACTGGTTCGATCCATACTTTCTCGTGGTTTAACACGTGCCCCACTTGGCATCATTATAATTACGTCATATTTCCTTTATCAATATTTCTATTCTTGAGAATTTTGAATATTACCTTTCTCCTTGTAAAACCTCTAAGGTTATCCTTGAATCGTTCCTCCTGTATTCCCTAGATACAGGGCATATCCAGATACCATTTATTAATACTAGAATCATTGTCTATATACTTCTGAAAATTTCTCCACTGATTCTTACAGGTTGTTATTACCTTAATCCTTTCCAATTCATACTGTCAAAACTCATACTATCCCTATTAAGGGTGAAGTGCCAACCTTTATGCATTCCCCTAGGATTCATTTTAAGTTACCGATGTTCTATCTTTAATTCCACCTTTAAAAAGATACATGCATCCTTTCATGGATAATCAAGTCATATATCCCTGATAAGGGTGCCTTATTCAATCCTTCCCGCCTCGATAGTATATGCCTAATTTCACAATAACATCTGTATTTAAAATGAGGTCAATCAATATGGCCTTCAAAAGATAACTACGGTTATCTACTTTTCTTGCTTGATTTGGTAACGATAACAAGGATGTTCTGGAAGATATTGGTCGTGTTCAACGTGAACTTCTTCTTAATAATTCCGTATTTACTTTTGTTGTTTATTTCAACAGTCATCTCAATGTTGGGATATCTCTCATTCCTGGTGTCTCCCTTCCTGGGTATCAAGCCACCGGTCTTAGACTTCACATTCTTGAAGGTCACTTCCTTCATCCAATTTTCCTAATTTCTTACTTCCTTATCTCCTCAGTCTATCCGCGTCTCATTATTTATCCTTCGAACTATCTCAAGGTTTCCTCGAATCCTCCCAACTTACAGGGGATAAAATATATGTATCCCTTATGTCTTCAACCATCAATTTTAACTCATGGTGAATCACCCTCATCCTGACGATTACATACTTTTCTATTTCTATTGCTACGAGTCTTTAGGGTTTCCTCATACCCAACTCCCTTATCATTCCTCAAGCTCTATTGCCTTTATATTCCTTTCCACTTCAGTTTCTTTTTATTTTCCTTTCTCTTATCATTATTTCATGAACCCGCTAATCATTGACTTCAAGCATCACATCGTTCTGGGATTCTTGTCATCAGAACGAATCTTGACAACTTTTACAACTTAGCTTCATATTTCATCATACTCGTCCGCCTTTGTTCTGACTCTAAAGCTTTTACACTATCTCCATAACCTTGGTAATTACTTTCCCGAAACAATTGACTAAACTTTAATCAGTTTAATTTAACCTCTGGCTCCGTGCCTTTCTTGGTCTTTCACCAGTGGTGGCCCTTCTCTTAGGAGGGTAAGTGACAAAAATAGTCTTTTGTGATTCGTCGATCATTCAGAATCTCAAATGATTCTTCTATTTCCTTTAGCCAGGCTCTTGCCTCGACTAGGTCAACCTGTTCCTTGGAACTCTGAGAGCTTAGAGACTTAAAGGTCCTGAAAGAATTTCCTACCGCATTATTTCCTCAAGGTGGTGGTTGGGGATAATAGTCTAAGTTCTGTCTAGAAAGGTCCATAAATTTTTGTATAGGAGTACCGTCTCGGGTCTCCTTTCCTTACTCGACTTTTGTTTCCTTAGTCTGAACATTCCCTTCTCCTCCCCATAATCGGGGTCCTCCTACATAATTTAAATCCTCATTTTCCACTTCATCATGTTATGGGTTCCTTCGATCTTGATGGCGACCTCCCTGACTATCACGTTCAGGGTTTGCTCTAAATCTTATTCCTCAAACTAGCTTTCATCTAAGATCTCATCTCTTTAAGCTCTTGAACATTTGGAACCCAAATTCTATAGGAATACCTCATTATTCCCTTATCATCTTTCTCGGTATTAATCTCTTATCTATTTGTTGGCTCTCTGCCTTCATTCATCACTCTTTCTGGCACAATCTGTTCTTTTCCAATAATTCGGGCTGTATCGCAATCTCAAACAGCTTTTCGGTACCGGCTCCGGTTACCTTCACTTCTATTTCCATTTCTCAAAATCTCTTATAAACTCTCCCAAAGACATTATTATCTTGAGTCTCTCCTTTTTACTAAGGGCATCAGCCACCACAT
The DNA here is from genome assembly GCF_009905375.1 of Apium graveolens. Classification (NCBI taxonomy): domain Eukaryota; kingdom Viridiplantae; phylum Streptophyta; class Magnoliopsida; order Apiales; family Apiaceae; genus Apium; species Apium graveolens. The sequence goes on along the minus strand of NC_133649.1, from coordinate 215,486,487 downwards.
TGGCTTTCCCCGAATGATAAAGAATCTCCCACTCATAATTCTTGATTAACTCTAACCGCCTCCTCTGGCGTATGTTGAGCTCTTTCTACGGGAAAATGTACTAGAGTACTTATGGCTTAGGTAAATCTCGCACTTCTCTCCATACAAGTAGTGCCTCCAATATTTAGGGCAAGACTATTGCCACGAGCCCAAGCTCATGGGTGGGGATATCGAATTTTATATTCCCTTAATTGTCTTGACGCGTATGCGATTACCTCGTTGTGCTGTATAAGAAGCACCCTAATTCCTTATGCGAAGCGTCACTACAAATCACAAAATCTCCTTTTTCCATTTGGCAATGCCAACATAGGGGCCATCACCAATCTTTGCTTCAGTTCTTGAAAGCTATTCTCGTGTTTCTCTGTCCATTCAAACTTCTCAGCCTTACGAGTAAGCCGCGTTAAAGGGGCTACTATCTTTACAAACTTGAACGAATCTCCGGTAGTGACCGGCCAATCCTACCTCTGGTAGTCGACCTAACCATGGTCATCAATTCCTCAATGGTCCTTTATTCATTCTTGTTAGGATCCTCCACGAGATCCTCCTCAGCAACAATCCCATCTAGGACAACATCCTCAACCACTACATCCTCAATATAAACATCATCCGGTCCTGCGTTAGGACGCTCTATCGGATCCACAATCCGATCTCCAATTAGTAATAAAACATCATCGCGCTGTTGCTCCTCAACCTCAGGGTTCGGAGTCCCGCTACCATCTACGATAACGAACTACGCTTCTATCACGATATTTATAAGGGTTCCCATAAGGGTTTTAACTGTCAGTACTACATTAGGTAGTCCGACTATGAACTTGGCAAGAGTTCTTATTTATCTTAGTGAACTTATTATCTTAACGTCACTTCATCTCTGAGGTTTATAACGCTTAGCTCTGATACCACTTCTGTAACACCCCCAAATCCGGGGTCGGGGATCCGGGTTGTCACGAGTTCCATTTCCCTTAATAACACCCAATCTTAATAAATAATCAACTACTCTGTACTGTGACCCCACAATAAACACACAAACCACAAGTTATAGTCTCAGAGATGATTATCCAAAAATAATCGCAAGTCATTTTATTCCACAATTATATGTCAATACACCTTAAAAGGGTTTCTGAATAAATTTACATTTCTTTGCCATTATTACAATTCATAAATATACATAATCTGGTACATCAAAAGTTGAAAGCCTAGCCTATTGGTAGTTCCTACCTCAGCTACAGCGACATCAACGCCTATAGGAAACTGCGGAACGTTTCCTATCCGCTCGCGAATCGGGAACTTGGTCCTGTTCATCTTTTCTATCTGTTGTTGTGTGATGAAAGAAGAAAGCAAGGGTGAGCAGCAAGCCCACCAAAATAATATATATAATGATTAACAATATATGAGCCTTCTCATAGTACTCATGAAAGTCTTGGTCAAAAGAAATGAACCAAGTTTGATACCTTAATGCGATGAAGTCGCAAAATATTCAGTATATATACATATATACTTTTTAAAATCTTGGAAGTCCTCTTCCATGTATAATATACACAGAGTTCCAGTTTATACTGTATAAAACTATCGTTGCAAGGTGATCTCATATATCTAACCTTGTCTCAACGTTTTTCTGAAAATCTTTGACATGCATAAGATAATCATTTACTAGATATAAGTTTAAAAGATGAAGTTACAAGATACTCCAATATACTTATATCTTTTCCAAATACTACTTGAACTACCACCGTTCAAGTTATAATTAGTTCAAAAGTTCATCACATAGATGAGACTACAAGATAATACTTGAATAGATTCAATCTTTAAAATATCATCAAAATAAAATGAAGTTATGAGATACTTCATTTGATGCACACATCAATTTGAAAACTTGACCCTGCCAACACTCAGCAATCGCCCAACCGTAGCCTTTCTATCGAAGTGCTCTGGGTAGTGTTGCAGAAATATCTAATTGGAAGATGAACTCATTACGGGAGTTTGTCGCGCCACGAAGACCACTTACGATGATCAGTCGCAGTAGTACAACCCCACCATTTTCTACAGGTAGAGGAGAACCTGTCGGATTTACTTGTCAACCGAACACTGGACTCCTAAGGAATGGACCGTCTTAGCGGAACTTTCAGGCCATTATGGGCCAATATAATAAGGTTGGGCCGGCGCCACTCGACCACTTACGCCACTCCTAGTTTAGATGAAATCCATGACTCTGAAACGTAAAGCTCGTCCCCCTTTCCCCAAGTAGAAACTTGTTGATACGGCTCCACCAAGAAGTCGTATCTAGTTGGAAAGGAAAACTCACCGATATTTCCCAGGCGATGCCTGTTAATGGATTAACTTGTTCCAAGAATTTTACTTCCCGAGTGTTGGGTAAGTAATCAAAATTCTTTTATCAAGACAACAACCTTGTTGCGAATATAAAATACACCACAGAGCCGAATCCCTCAGGTTTTGAGTGAGTATTTAAATCCCCTTCGAAAGGAGGATCTTAAATATAAAAATGAGTTTTGGGATCCGCTCTATCTTTTAAAAATCATTTTGAAGACTCGCAAAACATTTTTAAGAATATTCGGAGTGATGCTGATTTAATAAATCAGTCCCAATATATAAAAAAAATTTATCTGAATATTATTATTTAAATAATATTCCCATAAAGAATAATCTTTATAAAAATAATTGAAGTAGATGTTGTAAAACTTATACTTGAATTGGATATTAAATAACCAAAGATATACTTATACGAAAGTACTATCTTTATTTGAATAATCAAAAATAAGTTTGATGATCGACACCTTATTCTTTAATAAAATAAAGAATATATTTCAGTAAATAATCGGAGTCATAGGCCCTCAAATGAATATTCAAATAATATTCAATTAATAAAATAAGCTGAGTCATAAGCCCTCGAATGAATATTCGAAATAATATTCAATAAATAAAATAAGCTGAGTCATAAGCCCTCGAATGAATATTCGAAATAATATTCATTAAATAATATAAAGTTATCGAATAACCCTTATTCGATTAATAGTTTTGAAAACTATAACCATATATATATAAATATATATATATAATCTACTCGGGATCCTCGACTCCCGGTTTTAGAAAATGTTTTCACCTTTGGGTCCCTATACTAAGGGTATATGTAAATTACCGCTATTCTTTAGCATAGGTATTATCAACTGAACCAACAGATATATATGGCAAGAATACGAAACAGGCATGCATATGTACCACATCACATGCTACAATATATCGCAAGAATTTGCTAATTTAACCATCATGCATCTATCACAAGATCATGCATATACAAGTGTATACATCACAACAACAATATAACGGATAGAAAACTTGCCTAAGTGCTCCCGGATAGGCTTAAGCTTAGAGTGGGTCTGATAACCTATGAACAACAACATAAGTCAGAATTAAACCCCGGTCGCTTAAGAAACTAGACTTTAACCATTTAGAGTCCTAACGTTCGCTTTCGCGCTTAACGATTTACTTAAGTCGCTCGAGTACCCTCGGCTCCACCATTTTTAATAATTTAACCACTAAGGGTTTTAAGGCGATTCTTTCGCGAGTATCTTACCAACTGCCTAATCCACTTTACATAATTGTTTCTTACCCCAATTAGTCATTTAAGGTCCTTAACCAAGGTTTCAAAGTAAGGAGAGGGGTAATGATTCGTTCACGAAACGTCGTTACTTAAAACAGTCGTTTCTCCTAAACCGTACATCGGAATCAAACGAACTACATATCAAAACGAAGCTCGTAACATGAACTATCTAAACATGGCAATGGTCAAAACCTAGCAGGGAGTTCTCGGGTCCTAATGTTATGAACAAAAGCAGTCTAAAGTAAATCGGACATTACGACGGCTATGTTTACGCGATTTCCCAAATTTTATACCATTCCAATTCAACCCACAATCAATCCACAATCAAAACTCCATCCATACCATACTACAACAGCCCCAACAACTCAATATTACCAATTCATACTTATTTCTCAATTATGAACTAAGAGTTTACTTAAGTTCATTAACTAATAACCAAGACTTCCAACTCCAAAAATATCACAAAACCAACCAATCTCTAAACACACAATAATCATGCCTCTCATCAACTAAACTACTCATAACAAGCTTTAAACATGATTACACACCCATTACACTAACCCATCATCTAAACATTAGGAAATCTAAACAACAAAGCTTAAGACTAAGATCATGAAGAGTTATACCTTCCTTGAAGCTTTTAATCCATGAAAGATCCTTGGAATGCCTATGGAAGCCTTAATCTAACCTCCTACAAGCTTGATCTTTCAAAGAAATCAAGAACACAAAAATTAATTTCAAGGAGTACTATTCACCATCTTCTTCCTTGATTTATAAAAAAAGATTGGCTTGGAATTAGAAGCTTAAACTTATAGGAAGTATGTAACTATCCATGAGGAAGCTTAGATAAATACCTTGCCAAATAGTAAGTGGTGGAGCTTGGATCTTCATTTTCTAAGAAAAGGGGCCGAGAGCTTCATGAAGAAAATGGAGGGTTTTGTGTTTTGTTTGGTGAAAAATGAAATGTTTGGCTTGGTTGGTTGAATTTTGATTTGTTTTAGGTTAATTACCTAATTAACCTTGATTTTGTGTGGTTATCATTCAACCACACTTCCTCCCCCCCATGTCATGCTTACATCATCAAGTGATATCACCCTCCCTCCTTTGTCCTCTTCCTATTGGTTTGATGAAATCATCCCCACTAATCCCTTTGATTAGCTTCTAATTGTTTGCCTAATGACCGCCGATCTGTTATACGGTTCGCTTAACTTTCGTTCTCGTTTCTCGTTTGAGGGATCATACCCGGGATCTTATTACTTGGGTTTCCTTAACCTTTCTCCATACATTATATTCCTTTTATGATCCTCTCTTATAATCCTTTAATTTAAATCCTTCTTATCCTGTTACCTTATACTCAATTCTTTCCGTATGTAGTGGATTTCCGGGAAAAATCAAAGTGTTCGAAATTGGATTCTGACGATCTTTAATTACACTTATATACCATGTAGAGTACTAATAAAATCTCAGAATATCCATAACATAACCCCTACATAGTGTGGCATAAAAAGTTTTCTCATTCAGCATAATCTGCAAAATCACTATTCATAAGGGTTTCAAAAATTTCCAAAAATTGGGGTTATTACAATTAGTGAACAACTCGACTCGGCTCGGTTGTTCGTGAGCAAACTCGTGTCCGGTTCAGCTCTGCTCGTTTATAAATGAGCCGATCGTGAACATTTTTTTCGGCTCAGTTTTAAAACTAGTCTCGGCTCGTTTCGTTTTAAAAAAAAATATGTTCGGCTCGGAGAGAAATCGACTCTGTTTAGTTCGTTTGCAGCTCTATATTTATATGTATATATAAATCAATAACAAAGAAACTGAACCAGCCAAGCGAATAATTAAGCGGCGGATCACCGGGAAATAGGCCGGAAAACAGAAATGACGATGACCGGAAACCAGGGAAGAAGTAACGGAGGGGAAAAAGGAAAGAACAGAGGGAAGAAACGAGAGATTGTGAGGGAGAGAGACCAGTGCAGGGGGTGGGGGTATTGTTTATAATTTTTTTTTTCAATCCTTCTGCTTCTGCCACGTATCAAAATAAATAACGAAATGTGTACACGTGTCCTGCAATATCATTTTGTTCCGACAATTCGCGATTTATGGAACCAAGTTGTGGTTAAAATAAACCCAAAAAATTACAAAAAAAATTAAAATTTTATAAATATCCCGAAACTAATAAAACTTAAGTTTCATAATTTTTAAACCATTTTGGAGCGCAACTTATACCCGCATTTAACGATTAAACGAATCAACGTGCGGGTAAAATTAATCCCAAAAATTTCCAAAATAATTTTAAAATTCTCAGAATATTATAAACTTCGTAAAATATGAGTTTCGTAATTTTTGAAAAATTCTGGAATTAAATACTGATTTTACAATTAAATATAAACATAAAATCGTTTAACGATAAATAATTAATGAAATATTGATTTCTCAATTTTATAAAATTCCAAAAATAATTATTGAAATTATAAATTCATAAAAACAATTTTAGGAACAATCCAAATATTTATGAAAATAAAACTGTAATAAAATCACTTTTAAAAGTGAAACAAAACAATACAACTCAATAATTAATTATACAATTCAATCTTATACACCAATAAATCACACACATATATATTAGAGAACAACACACAACTGTCAAAATCAATACACATATTTTATTTAATTAATTATTCAAAAATTATACTTTTAAAATAATACAAAATATACGAGTCGTTATATAAAAGCCCTAATCCGAACATAAACCCGAAAATTTCGAAATTAAAAATTACCAACATGAGGTATGATTTGATGATATGATTGGATTGTCCTTTTCAAGAGTTTCAGATTGATTACAAATATCACACGATTTTCTCTCCAAATCACTGCAAAATCATGATTTGATTCCAAGAACTGTTCTTGAAACCCTAATCCTAATTTCAGAGAATTTTCTGAGTTTTTGTACATTTTTGTGGTTTTAATATAAATAAATAATAATTAAATAATAATTAAATAATAATTATATAATAATTAAATAATAATTAAATAATAATTAAATTCTATGTATAGTTACAAAAATAATAACCCCAAAATTATTTAGGGCCTAATTATATTATTTAATAAAAAATAATTATCCCAAAATTAATAATTAACGTGTAATAATTTTTAATCCAATAAATACAAAAAATATATCAAAATTCCCCAAAAATTACGAATAATCCAAAAATCCAAAAATATTATAAATTTAACAGTCCCACAATTTTATAAAATAAAAACACGATTTTTGTGGGTTTTGACGTCCCGGTAAAGGCCCGAAAAGATTATTTTTCACGAAACAAAATATTTTCTAAATTAACTAGATGTTCTTAAAATCAATATGGTAAGTACCATTTTACGCGAAATAAGGCCAAACGCCTTATACGCAATAACGACTATTAAAATTGATTTTCGATAATATAATACTCAATACAAACACATTTAACACATAATAAAATCGCCGAAAAATATCTCGAACCACACTACATATAAATAGCATATAACAACTAGCATTTTATGATCAATTATAATTCATAATAGCGGAGTTCACATAATACTCACTTATATTGAATTTAACTTACTCTACCAATTTAAATTCTAATTATTATTGAACTATATAGTATTCTAATTGATATTTAAGTCAATTTCTTTTACCAATTTTTAATTATAATTTATATTAAGCTGTATATTATTTTAATTGATACGCAGGCTCATCAAACAACGCTTTTTAGCTTGGGATACGAATGATCTATCTCAACTAGTTATGGTAGTTAGTGAATACGGGAGACAAGCGTTAGAGTCGAAGGTTTTGGGCCTGTAGCTTTCCCCGATTCTTTTCGATCTTGTACCCTATGTAGTTGAAGTTAACTTACTCTTCAAATATACTTTTTATTTAAATAAATTCTAAATAATCTTTATTATAACATATATATCTATACTATAGTATAATAGACGAAACATTGAAAGTTTGATAGTCGGCTGGTACTGCTGTGTTAGGCCTCACACACTGTAGAAGGGGGTTGAATACAGTGTTTATCACAATCAAATCGAATATAAGAACACAGAAAATAGATTTTATTTAACACAATAAACTCTGTTACAATATGGAACTGTCATCTCTCAGTGATAAACAATTTATCACGAGAGCTGCTAGGGTTACAATAAATAATAACTTCGATTATGATAACACTTTTAGTGTAAACCCTATATCTGTATTTATATACTACATAGTTACAAGATAAATTCTAATTGATATGAAATATAATTTTGCTTCCTAAAATATATCAAATAGTTATCTTTTCTTCCAAGTATTCTATTCTTCATAGAATTCCTTCTTCATGCATATCTCTTCTTGCATTTGTCTTAATCTTCTTTCCTTTCAATCAGCCGCCTTCCTTATCTGAAAGTCTCCTTAAGTCCTGATATTATCTCCTGATAAATATCTCCTGATAACTTAAGTTCTGACAACTTAAGTTCTGACTTCAGTATAAGTACTGATTTCCAGTTAAGTACTGATTTGTCCGTTAAGTAAGATCTGAAAAAACTAAACACAAATCATATTAGTCATGACATTATCAAATATATCTAACAATCTCCCCCAACTTGTAAATTAGCATAATATACAAGTTTAACAGATATTTGATGATGCCAAAAACATTAAGTACAAATGCATGAAAATTTGACTAGATAACTACAACTTACAGTCCTTGTAGCTTTACCATCCTCAAGGTCTGATAACAGCTTCAGTCTGTATACATATCAGAATTTAAGCAGTTGTAGATCTTTGACTTGGCTTCAATTACTGATCTCTTTGATATCAAGAGTTGTTCTGAGATAGTTCTTTAACAAACATCTCTCAGCATATTCAAGTTCATTAATCATCCTCCTTTTAACATTCTTCAATTCAACTGTATCTTTACCAATTTGAAAGATAGCAGCCATTAGATCATTTATTCTAGCTTTCCTTATATCCTGATCCAGTCTGATTAAATATGCCTTGTCAGACTCAAGATTGAATTCCACAGCCTTATAACCCAGAAAAGTAGTTATAATCTTAGCAGAGTTAGGCTTCATCTCGACAATATCACCTTTGTGATCTCTGTACTTTGGATAGTATGTGTTGTCAGACTTTACAGAATAAGGCTTCTTCTGTCTTTGAATTTGAGTCTTCAAATAATTTGCAGCACCATCTATTAATCTGTTCTTCATGAAGTAAGAATAGAACATGTTCCAGTTCCTCAAAATACTTCAGTGGTATAACATTCTACCTAATATGGTATACCCTTCTATCTGTCATAAAATATAATAAGATGTGTTCTTTCAAAAATGTATGGTAAACCATCTATACAGATTCAAGCTGATTCAATCTTTCAGGAGTTGCTCCAACACCAGGTTCACTTAAAGAAGTTGGATCATTGGTTGTATTCTGTATTCTTCTTTCATCAGCACTACCCAATCCTGATTTATCTCTGGCTTCTTTTTCTGTAACAACTCTTACTTCAAAACTACTTGTTGCAGTCTTTAAAGATTGAGTCTGTTTAGCTTTGGTGAATCCTGGCAGGAGTAACTTTGAAGGTTTAACATGAGCAATATCAGAGGTTTCCTTTTCCTTATCTTCTGGTATCAAGCCAACTTGAGCTATGTCAGAGGTTGCTTGTTTCACTGTCATATCAGAACTTACTATATCTTGACTCTGAATAACATGAGCCATGTCAGAGGTTGTTTGAGAAATCTTCCTTTTTATCAGAGTAAGACTAGCATCTTTATCAGATATTTCTTCATCCATGAATGGCATATAAACCTTTACAGGTTCATCAACCTTTTCTTTGCCCTTGGAACTTGGATCTATCTGCACTCGTGATTTGACTTTAGTTGCTTCAGGATTTGTCCTTTCTTTTATCACAATGCCTTTAGCCTTAGGAACAACAGAAGCTTTAGATTTGGAGTTGACTTTTTCTAACTTAAGTCTAGCTTCTTCTTCTTTTAGACTCTCAAATTCCAAACCAGGATTTTCTTTCAGAAATAACTGTCTTAAAATTTCCTCATCAAGTTCCAGATGTTCATCAGAACTTATCCTTTTACCAGTATCAGAACTTATTCTTCTCCCAATATCAGAACTTGTTCTTTGACTTGTAGTTCCAGCTTTGCTTGATGAAAAACCTTTACCTTGACCATGACCTCCACCCATTCCAGAGTTTCCCTGGTCATCTTTTTCATCATCCTTTCCCTTCAGTGTCTTAACAGTTTTGCATTTGGACTTAATTACTTTCTCCCCCTTTTTGGCATCAGCAGGTAAGAGAAGAGAGAGAAGCAATTCTACTGAGGATTAGATCTCATTGGGTTGATTTTCATGAGAAGCTTGATTCTTCAAAATTTCATCAATCTGAGCCTGTTGCTTCTCCTAAGTTTTCTCAATATACTCAACTCTGTCAAAGGTAGGTTTGAAAAACCTTTTCTTGTCCAGCTTGACAAGCATATCTTGCTGATTTATGGATTTTTGAATCTTGTCTACCTTGGCCTGAGTTACAGATTATTGACCTTGAAGGTGCCTTGTACTTAGTGCAGTAACTCTGAGCTGTATCTTGAAATCATCATTGAGTAGCATCTCATCAGCTTTGGTCAAGTGGTCGGCAAGTATGGTTGAAGAAGGAACAAAAACAACTTTGTTCCATTCCTTAGTCCACTCCCTTCCTCTAGGAGTTTCACTCCAAGGTACTGGTGCATCTTCTCTAACAAACTTCTTGATTAATTCAGCTTTGTTTGGAGCTTGTTGAGGTGCATGTCCTGATGGACCAGCTGCATCAGCATCTACATTGGCAGCAGCTTCACTAGTAAGTTCATCATTAGCAGCATCAGAACTTATAGAATCAGCATCATCAGCATCCTCTGATAAAAGAATAGTATGAGAGGCTATTGAGGCTTCAACATCATCCTCTAAGTGCTGATCTCCAACTAAGTTCTGATCAACAGCCAAACCTTGATGCCCACCTAAAATCTGATTTTCATCATCCAGATTCAGAATTGGTGTAGTAGGAATATCTTCATTAAAATCAGCATCTAGGATTGGTGGAGTGATTTGAGTTGGTGGAGCTTCTAAGTACAAAACCTCAGGCACAATCAAATTATGAATATCAATCTCAGCACTTGTACCTGGGTTAACAAAATATACTTGTTCAATTATAGGTGACACAGGAGGAGTAGGCACTCTATTTTGAGCAGTTTGTGGTTGTGCTAAAGGAAGTAATTCAATTATAATTGGTTCTGTTGGGATCAGAAATTCCTGACCCCTTCCTTAGCTGCTTCCTCATCTTCTGATTTTGTCTCAACTGTGTCCCTGTGAGCTCTTTGCTATTTCATTTTCTTCAAGGGTGGAGACACTGTAGGAGCTTTATCATCAGGATTTAGCTTTCTAAGCCTTTTGAGAGGCCTAGAACTCCCAGTTACAGTGACTTTCTGAGAAGAGATCTTCTCAGCTTCTACTACAACAGGTTCAGCCATGGGAACCTGTTCCTCATTGTCTGACTCATCTCTCAGAACAAGTTTCCTTCTCTTCTGTTGAGTCTGAGGTACTGTCTTAGTCCTCTTGGGTTTGGAAGATGAAGGCTTCACATGATGTGCTGAAGGTTGAGATTGAGATGACTGTGATGGTTTGTAATATGTCCTGATTGAGGGTTGAGTATGTTGAGGTTGAGAAGTTTGAGGTGTTTATGTAGATGTGGTATGTTCTGATGGCTGTTGTGGTGGCTGGGATGTGGGTTGAACATCAGGGTAAACAGATGTGTAGGTTTGAGGATCAGCATTTACCAGTATCTGTTTCACTAACTGAGGTATTTGTAAGGGTCTAACCATTTTTTTCTTAATGTCAGTATTTAACAAATCATTAAAAGCCCTTTTTGCAATCTTAAAGGGTGGAATTAAATCAGTGGTAGGTTGGGGTTCATCAACACAAAAAGTATATATAAGCCGACAGAATCTAGCAAAGTATACTACATTCCTATCCTCTGTCATCCTATCCCTTATGAAACCTAGCACAGCATTTCCGAAATCAAAGTGAGTTCGATGAATAAGAGCATACCCGATTTGCTGACTCATGATTGGAATAGCATCAAAGTTGGAGCATTTATTGGCGAATGCCTTAGTGATGCAATCAAAGAAAAAGCTCCATTATTTCCTGATATTTGCTCTTTTCAGTTGCCCAAGCTTTCCCAGACTTTTCTCATAACCCAAACTGGCCATAAGCTGCTATAGAACAGGGTCCTCCACTGTTGAGAATGTACAACTTTCTGGTAAGTGGAGAGCTTTGCGAACTGCCCCAGGAGTAACTACATGCTCAACATCATTTACTTCAAATACGATGCTTAGAGTACCAGAAGCACCACCATTATCAAAAATCCCAGTCCGCCAAAACGTCAGTACTTATTGGCTTCAAATGGCTTGAGGTTGGGTCAAAGCATACCCAATCTTACTATTTGCTAAGGAATCTTGCACAAAGTGCAAATCTGTTGGAGCTTCATCCTTGTTCAAGATTGCAACATAGTTATTTGGTACAAACTTGGCTCCATCAATAATTAAATCCTTGGGCGCCATCAGAAATTAGTGAGAAACTTGTTTGCCTGAAAGGTGTTTGTTGAAATGTCTGTAGAGTGAACCGTCAGAAAATATGAGAGAATAAGAAAAGAGAGAGAGTGAAATATAATAAAAATATGAATAAAAGATTTGAAAATCTTTTATCTCTTTTACTTAGACAACCCACGTTACAGCAGTTAATGAGGAGTGGAACAGACCTTTACACATGTCAAACATGCAGCAGTTAAGGCAAAAGTTAATGGGCACGGTAAATAAGCAATTATGACTTTGCACGTTCAGTTTTTAAAAAAAACTGCTCCCACTAAATAAATGATTATTACTGCTTTATCTCACATAAACCAATATTCCAAAAAAAATGTGACCGTTGAGGTAATGACCAAAAATAAACCAAGTAAATAAATACTGCCATGTCAGCATCAGAACTTGATTATTATCAGAATTTAAAAGTCTTCAGAATATGGCTTATTAACTCGAAAAGTAAATGTTTATTCCTGTAATTCTTCACATAAATACTAATATGGGTACATCAGAACTTAATCATCAGAACTTCCATCAGAACTTGTCCTCAGAATTTATGCAACTAACACTTAAACAGTTCATCTAAAATAACATTTATCACCACAGTAATTTTCATCATTCATATGGAGTGTATGTGTGGGCATTAAGCTAAATATCAGACAAAGAGTAAAGTCTGATTCACTTCAGTACATCTTAGAAATAAGGCATAACTAAGAACTTTGCTTAAAATATGTCATTATTCTGAAGTCAACTATAGAATGAGTTCATGCAAGAGTCCACCTCAACTGTTTTGTGCTCATTTTATGCATCTTTTGAAATTCCTTTTTACAGTGGCTTCTCAGTGTAAATGAGTCACAACTGCTTATCAGAATTTATGCTATTATCAGAGTATTTCTCCAGTAATCAGAGAATGTGAAAAGTCACCAAGAAAATTTTATTTTGCTTTTCTAATGCATATTACTTAATACCAGCAATGCACTTGGGTCTTCCCTTCCACACATTTTTACTCTAGATCTCAAAGGAGTACCTGATTTTTATTTCTTTTATTTTCTATTGATAAGTGAGGCTTATCAACACTTAGTACATCCATCAGATTTACTAACATCAGAACTTGACAGATAAGAAGCACTATTCTAGTTTTTGACTTAGTAATAAGATACACAAGGTAAACTTCAACTAAGCTCAATATCAGAATTTGCTTGTGTTAAGAGATTTCCACATAAACAATTACTTCAGACATGGGATCTTTAGTATATTAAAGACTACTAGTTCATCATCTAGCACAATTATCCTCATTGGATTGAATAGTCACAGAACCATTCATATCACTATCAGAGTTTAGAAATTCACATAAGACAACAATCAGCATTTAAGCAAATTTTCAATTTAGGCACAAAATTCATAAAGATAGTAATATCTGTAAATACTGATCATAAAGTCTGATGTATCAGAACATAAACTAAGCAGATTTAGAAAAAGAACCTGAAACCATTCCAAGTTCATTTACCAATCTTGTAAAGGTTGCTTCACATAGTGGTTTTGTGAAGATATCTGCTAGTTGTTGATCTGTTGGAACAAAATGCAATTCCACTATACCTTCATCCACATGTTCCCTTATGAAGTGGTACCTAATGCTGATGTGGTTTGTCATTGAGTGTTGAACTGGATTACCTGTCATAGCAATAACACTTTGATTATCACAGTAAATAGGGATTTTAGAATATGTTAACCCATAATACAGTTGCTGATTCTTCATCCAGAGAATCTGTGCACAACAGCTTCCTGCAGCAATGTACTCTGCTTCTGCAGTTGATGTGGAAATTGACTTCTGTTTCTTGCTAAACCAAGAAACTAATCTGCCTCCAAGAAATTGGCAGCTTCCACTTGTGCTTTTCCTGTCAATTTTGCATCCTGCAAAATCTGCATCTGAGTAACCTATTAGCTTAAAGTCTGATTCTCTAGGATACCACAATCCCAGATCAACTGTACCCTTAAGGTATTTGAAAATTATTTTCATAGCTGTTAAGTGAGGTTCTCTTGGATCTGCTTGAAATCTTGCACAAAGACAGGTAACATACATGATATCAGGTCTACTTGCAGTTAGATAGAGTAGTGAGCCAATCTACCTCTGTAATCAGTAATATCTATTGATGTACCAGTATCCTTATCCAATTTTGTTGCAGTGGCCATAGGAGTGGATGTGCTTGAACAATCTTGCATTCCAAATTTCTTCCACAAATTTCTGGTGTACTTAGATTGATAAATAAAAGTTCCTTCTGCATTCTTCTTGACTTGAAGGCCCAGAAAATAGATAAGTTCTCCCATCATACTCATTTGATATCTTGACTGTATTAGTTTGGCAAACCTTTTACAAAGTCTGTCATTTGTAGAATCAAAAATGATATCATCAACATATACTTGCACCAAAAGTAAGTCATTTCCATGGTTGAGATAAAACATTGTTTTGGCAATAGTCCCTCTGTTAAATCCACTTTCCAGAAGAAACTGAGCTAATGTCTCGTACCATGCTCTTGGAGCTTGCTTAAGGCCATAAAGTGCTTTGTCAAGTTTGTAGACATGATTAGGAAATTTTGAATCTGTAAAACCTGGAGGTTGATCAACATATACTTCTTCTTCCAATTCTCCATTAAGAAAAGCGCTTTTTACATCCATTTGAAAGACTGTAAACTTTTTGTGAACAGCATAAGCCAAAAATATCCTTATGGCTTCCAATCTAGCAACTGGTTCAAATGTTTCATCATAATTAATTCCCTCCTGTTGAGAATATCCTTTTACAACCAGCCTTGCTTTATTCCTTATAATTATGCCATCACTATCAGTTTTGTTTCTGAACACCCACTTTGTACCAACAACAGATCTGTTCTTTGGTCTTTGTACTAGGGTCCAGACTTTATTTCTTTCAAATTCATTTAACTCTTCCTGCATTGCTTGCACCCAATCAGCATCTTGAAGAGCTTCTTCCACTTTCTTTGGTTCAGTCTGAGAAAGAAAAAAGCGAGAGAGACATTTATTTGATGTAGTTGTTCCAGTTTTGACACCTGCATCAGGATTTCCAATAATTAAGTCAGGAGTATGTGATTTAGTCCACTTCCTTGCAGATGGAAGGTTTTCTCTAGAACTGGATGCTCCCCCATGATCCATGTTGTCTTCATCAACCTTTTCTGATGCTCCCCCTAAAATTATGCTCTCTGAGTTGAATCCTTCAAAATTGGAGTTCCCAGAATTATCAGAACTTGGCCCATCGGAACTTGATGAATCAGAAATTGAAAAGCCAGTTGTAGGTTCTAATGCTTCTTGAGATGTGGTTGTATCTTCAGTATGCTCCCCCTGCACAGGTGCATCTTCCTTTGGTGTAGTCACCACAGTTTCAATAACATCAGAGTTTAATCCATCAGAGTTTGCAGTATCAGGATTTAGACTGTCAGGATTTATAGTATCAGAATTTAAAACTTCATTTTCAAATCTCAGCTGATCATGATCATTGAAATCTTCAAGTCCTGTAATCTTCTTATCATCAAAAGAGACATTGATAGATTCCATGACAACCCTTGTTCTTAAATTGTAGAATCTGAAGGCTTTTGTGGAAAGTGGATATCCAACAAAAATTCCTTCATCAGCTTTTAGATCAAATTTGGATAGCTGTTCAGGATGAGTCTTAAGAACAAAACACTTGCATCCAAATACATGAAAATACTTCATATTTGGCTTCTTTTTCTTCACCATCTCATATGGTGCCTTTCCATGCTTGTTAATGAGTGTTGCATTTTGAGTAAAACAAGCAGTCTGCACAGCTTCAGCCCAAAAATAGGTTGGTAACTTTGCCTCATCAAGCATAGTTCGTGCAGCTTCAATGAGAGTTCTATTCTTTCTTTCAACAACTCCATTTTGCTGTGGAGTTCCAGGAGAAGAGAATTCCTGCTTGATTCCTTGGTCTTTGCAGAACTCTTCCATAATCAAATTCTTGAACTCAGTGCCATTATCACTTCTTATGATTTTCACAGAGTCTTTAACCACTTTATCCAGTTATTTGACATGATTATTCAAGATAGATGCAGTTTCACTTTTTGTGTGCATGAAATACACACATGTGTATCTGGTGAACTCATCCACTATGACCATAGCATATTTATTCTTTGCAATAGACATGACATTCACTGGACCAAATAGATCAACATGTAGTAGGTGATAAGGCTCAAGAATTGAAGATTTTCTTTGTTTTGCCTTTTGACAGGAATCACAAAGGCCATCAGGAGCAAATACTGATTTTGGCAAACCTCTCACAAGATCTTTCTTGACTAGTTCATTTATATTGTTGAAATTTAAATGAGAGAGTTTCTTGTGCCAATTCCAGCTTTCTTCAATTGATGCTCTACTTAATAGACAGATTGCAGACCCATCAGTACTTGTTGAAAGCTTGGCTTCATAAATGTTACCATGCCTGTATCCTTTCAGAACAACTTTGCATGTAGATTTGCTTACAACTTCACAGTGTTCTTCAAAGAAATCCACATGATAACCTCTGTCACAGATTTGATTAACATTCAATAAATTGTGTTTAAGTCCTGAGACTAGAGCTACTTTTTCAATGATGACATTCCCCAGATTGATATTGCCATATCCCAAAGTTTTTCCATGTTACCATCTCCATAAGAAACACTTGGGCCAGCTTTCTCCACAAAGTCTGATAGCAGGGCTTTATTTCCAGTCATATGTCCTGAACATCCACTGTCCAGAACAAAGATATTTTTCCTATTACCCTGCAATTACAAAGACCACTAATGATTAGTTTTAAGGACCCAGACTTGCTTGGATCCTTTGGCCTTATTAAGTTTATTAACATTTGCAGCGGATTTAGTATCAGAGTTTATGTTAACATTTTTCTTATCAGCATTTACACTATCAGACTTTGCATCAGAACTTACACTAGAAGGAATAATACTAACTTTCTTTAAAGAAGGTTTTATTTGATAATAATCATAGTACAAACTATGATATTCCTTACAAGTATAAATGGAATGCCATAAACTACCATAATGAAAACAAGGATTTTGTGGCCTATATCTAACAGACTAACTCTTAACTCCTGAATTTGAAGGTAAGGAGTTTATGTTCTTATTTTTCCTGCAAAAAGAAGCCAGATGGTTAGAATTTCCACAGTTATGACATTTCTTTCTAGGAGAATTAGGAATCAGGCTTATAATCATTACTTTTATTCATACCTTCCTTTCCATTCCTATTTTTCATAGGTATCTTTACCTTGTTTACATTCTTAACATCTTTCAGCTTATGCTTAAGCTGCTTCTTAGTCATTAAGCCTATGTTAACTTCAGTTGGCTTATCCTGTTTTGGTTTGTCAGAAGTTAATTTCTCTTTAACTTCTGATTTATCAATATCAGACTTTACAGCTACAAACTTAACAGGATTTACCTTTGGCTTTTGTTTAACAACTACAGGCTCAATTTCTACAATTCCCTTATCATTCTTATCATCTCCACAACCTAAGCCTTTTTTCCAGTTTCCACTACTTAACAAATTCTGAGTTGTTCTGCCAGAGTTAGTCCAAGTCCTGATAATATCTCTTTCCTTTTCTAAATCAGTTTGTAGAGATTCATTTATTTTAAGTACTTCATCCCTAACATAACAGGCATCATCTCTATCTTTCTGAGTTTGATGGAACATGACTAACTCTTTTTCTAAATAATCATTCCTCTTTTTATAAGCAAGATTTTCAGAAGTTAATCTTTCACATGTTAAAGTTTGATCTCTATAACTAATGAACATGGTTTTAAGATATCTTCTCAACTCAGTAATATCATCAGTATGAAAGGCATAAATAGTTTGAGGTACCTTTAACTCAGCATTATCAGTACTGCTATCAGCATTTGCCATCAAGGCATAGTTCACATCACTTTCAGAATCTGAAGTGTCTAAGAGTCTTGCCTTTGTCACTCTTCACTTTCTTGCAATCAGGAGATTTGTGGCCTTTCTCACCATATTTGTAGCACTTGACATTTGAGTAATCTCCTCTGTCAGACTTTCCTCTTTTGCCTTCATATTTTTTGAAACCCTTCTTATCAGAACTTGCACCTTTCTTGGAAAATTTCTTTCCCTTTCTGAATATTCAGTATGCAATCCTTGTGATTCCTTTCACCATAAGAGCACACAGCTTCATCATCTCTTCATCAGCATCCATCTCAGGTAAGCTTTAAGTTTCTGAGTCATCATCACTATCAGAACTTGATGACTCAGTATCAGACTTTGTGATGAGAGCTTTTCCTTTGCCTTTTCTTGAGGCAGCTGCTTTGGGGGATTCCTCCTCAGCCTTTAGAGCAACTGTCCTTGACTTTCTTCCATTCCTCTTGCTTCTTTATTCTATCTCAAGTTCATGAGTCTTGAGCATCCCATAAATTTCATCAAGAGTTGTTTCTTCAAGATTATAGTTGTCTCTTATAGTGGTGGCCTTCAAATCCCAACTTTCAGGAATGACAAACAGGAATTTAAGATTTGAATCTTCAAGATCATATTCTTTGTCAACTAGTGACAAATCATTCAAGAGTTTGACAAATCTGTCATATAAACCAGTCAATGACTCATCAGATTTTGAGTCAAAGTGTTCATACTCTTGAGTGGGTATAGTCTTCCTGTTCTTCTTAATTGAATCAGTTCCCTGGCATCTTGTCTCCAAGACATCCCATATCTCCTTTGCAGTCTTGCAGTTAATTACCCTATTTGACATGACATTATCAATGGTACTGTGCAGCAAGTGTCGTACCTTAGCATCCTTAGCAATCGATGAGATATCTTCAACAGTGTAATCACTCTTCTCCTTTGGAACAGACTTTGTTGGTTCACCTGCAACTACAACAGAGAGTTTGGTTGGCTTGTGTGGTCCTTCATTGATTCTGTCAAGGTATTCTGGATCTGTAGCTTCCAGAAACATAAACATCCTCACCTTCCATATGGGTTATTCAGATGGTTTCAGTATGGGAACTCTAATAGTCTCATATCGATTATGGATTTGAGTCTTTGGAGGTTCTTCAGTTTTGGTGGGCTTGGTTGAAGTTTGTTCTTCTTCAGACATGATTGTTTTTGGATCTTAAACTGTTTGTGTGTTAACAGATCAGCTCTGATACCACTTGTTAGGTCTCAAACACTGTAGAAGGGGGTTGAATACATTGTTTATCACAATCAAATCGAATATAAGAACATAGAAAACAAATTTTATTTAGCACAATAAACTCTGTTACAATATGGAACTGTCCTCTCTCAGTGATGAACAATTTATCACGAGAGCTGCTAGGGTTACAATAAATAATAACTTCGATTATGATAACACTTTTAGTGTAAACCCTATGTCTGTGTTTATATACTACACAGTTACAAGATAAATTCTAATTGATATGGAATATAATTCTGCTTCCTAAAATATATCAACTAGTTATCTTTTCTTCCAAGTATTCCATTCTTCATAGAATTCCTTCTTCATGCATATCTCTTCTTGCGTTTGTCTTGATCTTATTTCCTTTCAATCAGCCACCTTCCTTATCTGAAAGTCTCCTTAATTCCTGATATTATCTCCTGATAAATATCTCCTGATAACTTAAGTTCTGACAACTTAAGTTCTAACTTCAGTATAAGTACTGATTTCCAGTTAAGTACTGATTTGTCCTGTTAAGTAAGATCTGAAAAAAGTAAACACAAATCATATTAGTCATGACATTATCAAATATATCTAACATGCTGAAATTACTTAATTACCCTCACTTAATTAATAAATTTTTTTGACATAATTATCTTATATAATATTATATTTTTTGTTAAAAATTATGAAAACCCCCGAAACAAAGTTATATAGCTGGACACAGTACACGAGACAGTGTTTGGATATATATAGTAGTAGGGCTGTCAAACGGATAATTCGGATACGAATATGTCTATATCCGTATCCGGATCCGAAACCGAAAATCTATATCCGTATCCGAATCCGGAAATATTGAAATAATAATATCTGAATCCAGATCCGACAGATACTATGCTGATACAGATAATATCCGAATACAAATCTAATCTTCAGTCAGATTTTTTATTTTATATTAAAAATTGAAAAAAAATAAAAAAAATGAAAAAATATAGTAAAAAATTAAAAATTATTTTTTAAAAATTAAAATAAGTGATAAAGTGATTTAATCATATTTAATTTTTCAAAAAAATAATTTTATTTATCTTTTCAATATAATCATTATCTTTAAATTGTTAAACTCAAATGATTTTTTCTATATGTCTATAAAATTTTATAAACATTATATTTAATATATATATATATGCATGTATATACATATAAACACACTATAAATTTTATCTAATATATTTTTAAATTTTTGAAATATTTAAATATAAAATATATTTATTTGGATTCAAATATTATTGGATACGAATATGCCTATATTCATATCCGTATCCGCAATCGTCGGATTCGAATACGGATAATATCCGCTTTATTTCGGTTACGAATAATATCCGCTTTATTTTGGATACGAATATTTCAGATACGAATGCGAATTTTTCGGACGAATATCAATTTTTTTGAATTTTTTTGACAACCATATATATTAGGTGTTCAGGCTAAAACAAAATAAGTGTTTGGATAGATATAAAAGGTGTTTGGCTTAAAACAAATAATAAATACTAATGGCACTGTAAAAACAATTATACCATTGAAGCTGGTTAAAATAAATATTAACCGAAAGATAATTCGTTTATCGATATAATAAAATCAGGCGAAAAATAATTACTTAATCTTTTAATAAATATAACTAATAAAATATCTAAATAATTAAATAATTATTATTTAAACAACCGTGCATCTTCGGGTTTTAGGCTAGTAATCTAAGTACATAACAATTATAAATTATATCATTTCAAGATTTAAAACCAATAAATTTAATATTTTAAATTTTGTTTTCAAACTGAATTTTAAAAATTATATATTAAAAAAACTGTGAATTTTCAGTTAGCACAAGTAAAAGAGAGAGAAAAAAAGAACTAAGCACGGAGTAGGGCTAAGCATTCGGTCAGAAACTTAACCGAACTGAATTAACCGAAAACTGAAGTGATAATTTTTCCTAACCGAACCGAACCAAACTTATGCACAAACCGAACCGAAAATCGAATTATTTCGGTTAATTCGGTTCGTTTTTCTGAAAACCGAAATATTTAAAATTTTGTCAAAATAATTTAAAATGAAAACAAAAAATAATTCGAAATGTTAAAAGAATACATATTATATTATATTATATTATATACCTAAAAAATTGAAGATACATACATTCACTAATTGAAGATACATATAGTCTGTTTTTTTGTTAAAACCGAAAAACCGAATTAACCAAAATTTTTGAAAAAATTCAAACCTAAACCGAATCGAAATTATATGGTTCGGTTCAGTTTTGCTCACCCCTAGCGCGGAGGTTGAGAGAGGAAAAAAGTAAATTTTCAGTCAACACATGAAAGAATAAAAATTGGCCTATGCAGGTCTCGAACCTGCGACCTTCGCGTTATTAGCACGACGCTCTAACCAGCTGAGCTAATAGGCCAGATGCCTGAAAATCGCCAAATAATACCCAAAACTTAATCTCTATTAATTTAATATTAATCCCAGAGAGGTGCAGAGAGAAATAGAGTTGTCGTGAAAGATGGAAGAGAACAAAATCGAAGGAAAACAAGAAGATTACGAGGTACCCATTTATCACTTTTTTGTTTCATGTTTATCAATTTTTTTTATGTTTTTAATCAACAACTTACTATTTGCATAATCATTTTTAACCCTTGATTAACTATTGTGCTTTCTGATTTTATTCTTCTGTTGATTTGTTATTGTAATTATTGTGTTAAGTTTTGATTTTTGTGTTAATTAGTCTTGCTATATATCCTTTAAGTTCTTAGCTTTATTAATATGATTTTCTTGTTTTCTTGATTGACCCTTAGATGATTTTCCACTAATTTGTTGATTTTGAAATCTTTTGGAGCATTCAAATTATTGTTTTGAAATTTTGTGCTTTGATTGTGATTTTTTTTTTCCCATTTGTTTGGTTATATGCACTTGGTTTAAGTATCTGTTATTCTGTGCTCCTGAGAATGCTTATAATTCTACTCTTGGCAGTTCTATAAATATTAGTATATCCTTATGACCATTGCCTTAGCCTTATTTATTAGTCGTAGAAGACGATGTGGACAGTTTTGAACCCTGAGATCTAGCCGTAACACATTAAACTTTTTGCATAAGATTTGGTCCAGTTTACCTAAAGCCTAAAGGAATAGGGCGGTGCATGAACTGTGTTCCACTTCTAGCAGTGATACAGATTTTTTTTGGAGCTGGAATCTGATTACTTGGTCAGTGGTCATATTGTGTAATTTTGGTCGACTTATTTTAATGTTGTAGAATATTGAAATGACTTCTTGTGCATTTAGAAGTTTCGAACCAAGTATTTGGATGATTGCCATTCTGATACACTAAGAAATCCTTAGATGATGCCTTGGCTGGCAATAGAAAATTAGAAAGAAGTTTTTTTTTTATTATTCCATTGGCGTAGGACGTAGGTTATGAAACCACTTTCTTGTGCATTTAGAAATTTAGAACCAGATGCTTGGATGATTAGCATTTTGATACACCAAGAAAATCTTGTATGTGGTGTAAGAATTAGGGTATTTAAAAGAAAGGTTCATTGCCCCAATTTCTATAGACTTTGTCTATGTGAATCTTGTTCCTACTAATGTTTAGGACGGTACTGTGCTGAGCATTGTAATCACTTAATTGCTAAATCATGAACAAACTGCACTTCTGCAGGTTGAAGGAAAGAAGCAAGCTGCCGCAGATGTCTTATTTAATTACTCATCATTTGCTATGACCTGTATTGGAAATCAGGTGCGACCTTGTGACTTGAGGATGCATCTGATGAAGGTAACTTTGTTTTATTATTATTTCAGTACTGACTTGTATGTTACCATTTTCCTCTGAATACTAAATATATGTAGTCACTCAATAAATTGAGATGCCTTGAGGGATAGCCGGATAGGCATGTTGTGACTTGTAAGGACAAAATAGGTTTGCTACAGTAGGAAACTGAATCATTTTCTCATCTCACAATTTACCAGCAAGTTACATGGTCTTAAATGATGAAATATTACACAGGAAATTCCAGCATTAGAAGCCGTGTGTGATGGATTTTCCTTTTGCATATTTTGTGATCAATTAGATAACTAGATCGTGTACTTGGATATGAACTGGTCTCCCAGCAAAGACGGAGGCAGGGGGATCCAGAGGGGTCCATGGCCCCCTGTATTTCCAATTAAGTGTATTATGGTTCTGTCTATCTCCAATGTTCCATGTAGCATAGAGTGTTATTATCCATGTTTTTGTTGATAAGGACAAGGGTTCAAACCCTCCCAGCAACATTTTTTTCCCTAATATTTCTAATTCCTTGTCCATAACTTGTTTCTGCATTAATTTTCTTTCTCGCTACTTGTCTTTGAACCCTTGTTTGTGCATATGGTTTCCAAAAACTTTCATCATGTAAAAATTCAGTAGTAACATGTGTATCATACGATTAATTTCGTACATAAATTTAAAATTGTATGGATCATGGAAAATTTTGCCCCCCCTATTTTTCTCGTCTGCATCCGTTACTGGTCTACGGTGTGACAATTAGTTTAATTCGGCAGTTCAATAATATGATTAGCCCGCTTGATCTGTAGTATATCCTTATAATTTAGTTTCGATTTAGTAGCATTTCCACTAGTGTTTTCTTTTGTGAACATAGTACATATTTCTCAGGAGATCTCTGGTATGCCAACTTCGCTCAAGGAGTCTTCACAAAAACCTGGTTCTCCTAAAGCAGGGACAGCATCAAGCTCAGGCATGCAACTTGATAAAAATGAGAGTTTTCGAGCACTATTGGCTTGAATTACGTGTTCATGCTGGAGGATTGTGTTTTTTGTAGTCTGCTGTTGATTATATATTGAAACCCTCCTTATCTTTTTTTGTTGCTATAATGAAACCCTCCTTATCGACATAGTATATTAATTGTCATATGGTATGTTTTTCAAACACTTTTTCACTAGTTCTATATGAGAGCTGTCCGCGGTATGATTTTTGAGCATGTATTATGGTGAAGCTGAATTAAGCTGCTGTGTATCTCAGGGAATGGAATTATGGGATTAAACTATAACCATAAGATCGGACCAGTAGCATTTCTATTTGTCGTATTCATGCACTCATTTAATGTGTAAATCTAATCTGTTATGTTGTCATTTTCATAAGGAAAACCTGGCGGAAATATTTTAAGCTATACAAAAAAAATTGCAGAAATTGGACCTGGACATTTTCTGCAAAAGTTTTTTTTGTTATCTGCTTCTTGTCATTCTCTAGTGGGTCAGAAAATTTGCAAACCTTATGAACTTCCTGAGTGTAATATATATTTTTGACGAAAAAGAAAAAAAAAATCAAATCTAAACCCTTTAATTAATAAGATATTGGTATTAGGATTACCCCCAACTGATTATGAGACAAACTTTAAAAAATTACAAAAACAGTTGGGGACAATCCAAGGGTCAAAGAAACAGTATCCTCTGTAGGCAGTACCCTATTTTACATCTTGCTCAGTTCCCTAATCTGCTGCCCGAGTTCCATTTGTTCCTGTCAAGGAACTGTTTCATGCTTTTAGATTTTACACTGAAACTGTTTTAACAAATGTAGTATTGTGCTGTGCCCCTTCCGTTCTTCTCTTGTTTTCACGGTTTTAACAGCTTTGGTTAATGATTATCCTTTTTGATGCATGCATGACTATGTCAAAGATGTCATTTTTAGATATTAATTTCATCCACAAGCTGATTTTTGGTGATCCCGGTGATTCTAGAACACTCAACTTTTTTAGCTTTTAACAAATGTAACAAGATTCAGTTATATCTCAGCTTTCATTAAGGTTGACAATTTCAGATTGCATCCAATCCCCGGTGAAGTTTACACAGCCTTCAAATCTCACAATTCTATTGGAGTAATCATGAAAATCGATTACTATCTTGCATGAATTTCGATATAAAAAGGATCATATTTTTGAATCCACTGGAACATCAATATTGGTGAATGGAGTTCCTCCAAAAGAATTCGGAGACCCCTTGTCTGCTCTTCTCTTTAATTTGATTAGTGAGGTTTTGGCAAGCCTGCTACGCAAAGGTAATCAACAAAACATTTTTCTTAGAACGTTTTTCTGCTGTGGGCACACATTAAATACAAACTTCTATAATTTTAGCTTGTTTAGTCTTTTCAAATTACTTTTGCTTTGGAAATTATAAAATGCTCTGGATTTAAAATTTTACTTTTATTAACTATCCAAATACCCCAATATTTTGAATATAAAATTAATTTCTCTACCCAACATTTGTACTTTATGCTGAGGTGCAATGATTTTTCAATTATAACTAAACCTATCTTTTGTTTTATATTTGGCACAAATTATAGTATTATAATATTTTAGCACAAGATAGAGAATATCATTGAATATAAATTTTAGTATTTATGCTATGATATAAATATAGAATAAGATTTAGCACACCATTAACTTTGCCATTATAACATTGTATTTGACTTCCTCTTTGTTAGGTAATGAATGCAACAGGGGTGAATGTGTTTTTGGTTATTTTTCAGTTTTTTGAACTGTTATGAATGGTGAACAAAGTAATCTGTCTTGTAGAGATAATATGTTTTAACATGAATAATAAAATATGCATATGAACACACTATCTTTCAGAATTCACTTAATTTTATATTAAAATCAAGTATGTCTTACTACAAAATTTCTGGGTTCTTGGTTGATAAAGAACCCAACTTTTTTCTTGAGAGTTACAAGATTTTTAGATCTATTTGTTACAACTAAAATAAAGCATCCAGTGTTTACTTTATAGAACAGTAAACACTGATTTTACACAGCATGCAATATCATGTATTAAACCCTACTTTAAGTTAACTAAAACTTTCTATTTCTTACTTAGTGTATCTTTGTAAATCGTGCATGTCCGTGACTTTACTTTGTCAGTTAATCTTGACCTTTGATTTTGTACTCTTCAAGCTGCTTCTTGTAGAATTTTCAAATCAGTGATTGATTTGTTTGTTGATTGATAATCTTGGATATTTAACTGGTCTGCATTCTGTACTTGAGTTTTACATTCGAGATCTCCAGTTTGTTATATAGAGAACTCGACATCTCGATAAGTATAATGACTTATCGAGATCTCTTATTACTCTACAGATGTTTTGACTTATTGAAGTCTCTGAGTTCTCTATAAGAGAATTTGGCTTGTCGAGGTCTCTCATCTTCATGTCTTCATTTTGACTTATCGATATCTTTGAGTTCTCTAGTGAAGGAATGACTTGTCGACATCTCAAAGATCTCTAATGATAATTAGACTTATCGATATCTCAGAGATCTCTAGTGATATTTTGACTTATCGATATATCAGAGATCTCTAGTGATAATTAGACTTATCGATATCTCCAATTCATGTCTTCATTTTGACTTGTCAATATCTCTGAGATTTCTCTATAGCTTTTCTTGACTTCTCGATAAGTCATTCTGGAATTGTCGAATGATTTCTCCATAAGACTTAATATGTGACTTGTAGATTTCTTGACTTAGAATATTTTTCCCAAAACAGATTTATTCAACTTCAACCTTCTTCACAATGTCTCTGAGGCATGAACTTCATGATCTTCTTCTAGAGTTTATTATTAGGCTTGAGACTGTTTACAGAAAAATACTCAATTCTAATCTATTTACACTTTTACAGACTTAAGTGATACAATACAAAATACAAACTTAGATTAGCATACAACTTACTTAGGGCTGTCAATTTGACTTAGTCTTGTTATAATATATGCATGTCTTGCACAACAATCTCCCCCAATATGTGAGAAGATTGTTTATCACAAATTCATGCCTGTTAAAAAGACTAACCCCAAGCTACAATGAACAATAAATTTTTACAACAAAAATTGACAGAAATACAATCTTTAAGATTGAGTGGTTATAGAAGTTTTAACAAGAAATTCATTACATAAATCTCCATAGCCTGGTTCCTTTCTAATGAGATCCTTAAGAGTTACTAACACTTTCATTTCTTCTATAATTTCAGTTCCTCATAAAGCTTTCACAAGCTTGAGCCACTCATCTAATAAATAACCATTTAAGTAACCAGCTCTAAATCTGGAGAATCTGCCAACTTTTATGTTCAGAAAATGTCCATCTTTGGAAAGTCTGCTCATCCCTTTTGCTTTAAACTCATTTGATCTTTTCTCAATTCTTGCAAGTTCTTCTGCATGCTTCCTATCTCTTTCTTCCTTTTCAGCCTTTGCCCTTGCAATTTTCTCATCCCTTTCTTTCACCCATACATAACATACAGCTCTCCAGAACCTTGTGATTGTATCCCTATCCTTCATCAAACTGATCACTCTTTTGAATTATGTGGTTGAAAGTGTGTCCATTAGGTTGCTGCCAAGTAAAGTGAAAGAGACATCATCATAATATATTCTAATTTATGTATATGATACAACCCAGACTCTGACTATTTATTCAGCTAGCTGTTAAAAATATTCTTTATCTGTGAGGCACCAATTTAGTGGGAGAAAGTCAGATTGATCATAACAATTCCAGAGAGATCTTTCAGTAACTTGCAGTTGCTTTGTTTTTCTCCTAACATATTTAAAGTGGATCTTGGTTGGTGGTTCAAATGAAGGTAGGTTTGAGTTTTTTTAGGCTAGTTTGGCTGGTAGTGATTGAGATTTTGAGAAGAGAGTTTGCAGTTGGCTTATATAAGAATTTTGGATTTGAGGAGAAGGATGGTTGAGTGTTTAAACTAAAAGGTTTAGTGGGTTGAGCTTGGTTGATTTGGATTGATAGGAATTATTTCTGTGGTCCTGAACCATCTTCCTTCTTCTTTCTCCTTCTCTCTTCTCCTCTCTTCTTATCACCTCTCTTCTTCTCCTCCTGTTTTTTATCTTTGCTGCCAGTTGCTCTAGAGGATTGACCTGGATTTGAGCCAGAAGGTGGTTGATCATCTTACTTCTGCTCATCATCATCCTTGTCATCCTTTAAGTTATAAAATTTTTTATAAACAAATCTAATTTATAGATTAATCGATTGCTTCTTCTTTTTATTTTTAATATTTTAAAAATAAAATTTGGTGATTTTGGCAACACGGTCTCTACATTCTGAAGATATCTCCCCAAGATTCTGATCATTTCCTCATCTTCAAGTTTCTTGTTTATCTTGGTCTTTAGATCAGTCTCAAGGGTCATTATCAATTTCAAGTTATTTCTTACACAATTCTTTGGAACTGTGAAGAATCTGCATTTCTTGGTTTGTGAACAGATGTAGGCAATCCCCCTGTTTGAATAGAGATAGGCTTCAAGAAAGTAGTTATCTGTGCATTTTTGAGTTCCTTTAGCAGTTGGGTGTCCTCTGGAATTACTACATGCACTTTATCAATTATCACATCCAGCTCAGATGCTCTCAGTTTTTGAAGATTGGTGAGAGACACCCGTTAGGGGGAACACACACAAGTATAGAACCAAACAAACAATGCAAAACACACACTCAATATATGACGCGGAAAAATCCACGTCCCAACTTGTATTATTAATCAAAACAATTATCAATAATACAATCAATCTCACCAAACGGTATTCACTCAAGCGATACTTAAGTCAAACAATACTCAAGCATACATCAAAACAATAACATGACTATGTATATATAGCCATCACAAACTTAGCCAACAAGACATACCTAATCTGATTACAATAATAATTGTCTACCCATACAATTATTACCCATTTCCATTATAATAATAATTGTCAACACATACAATTATTACCCAACTCAATTATGATAATAATTGTCTACCCATACAATTATTACCCAATTCAATTATATTTTCTATCACCAAGACCATACTACCTATTGGGTTTAACCCCAACAATCCTCCCCTTCAACCCAATATGATTTCATGCACAACCGAATTAACGGTCACCATCAAGCCATCGACGTCGATCGCCCAATACCTCCCCTCGAACAATAACACCTCCTTCTAGTACAAAAAGATTTCTCTTATCTTTTCGACCTTTGAGTATCTCTAAATCTCCTTTAGTGACTTTCAACATACTGTTCTTCATCATAACAGTATATCCCAAATTAACTAATTTACCCAATGAAATCAGATTTTGATTTAACTCCGGTATGTATCTTACTTGAGTTAACTTCTGAACACGACCGTTGTGACGTTTCATTGTTACCTCACCAATGCCAGCAACCTTTACCGTTTTACCATTCGGTAAAGTTACAATCTTTCCCTCACACTTTTTATAGGACGAGAACCACTCCCTCCTACCACATATGTGATGAGAACATCCCGAGTCAAGCACCCATTCTTCTTTTGATCCCTTCTCTTCTTTCTCTTCTTGAACCAAAAGAACATCTTCATCAGCTTCTACAAGCGAAACACTACCCCCTCGATTTTTCTTCAACTCTCTCAAGTCTTCTCTTGCCTTTGGACACATAAATTGTATATGACCCAATTCCTCACAATAAAAACACCTGATATTAGGGTTATGTTTCTTAGCATACTTCTTTTCCGTGTCACGCGCACATACCACAAATGCACTTCCATCAGATGTGTCACTCGATTCTTGTTTTATCAATCTTTCGGCCTCAAGAAGAACAACAATAGTCTCATCCAAATCTAACTTCGTTTTCCCAACCAATAAAGAAGTCATCACAGTATTATAC
The DNA here is from genome assembly GCF_009905375.1 of Apium graveolens. NCBI lineage: Eukaryota > Viridiplantae > Streptophyta > Magnoliopsida > Apiales > Apiaceae > Apium > Apium graveolens. The sequence continues at coordinate 215,456,355 of NC_133649.1, read as the reverse complement.
TTCTTCGGTAGAGATACTAGTAGTAGAACAGCTTTGTCCTCATCCTTTAATTTTTCATCCAAATTATTTAGCTGGTTGATTAAGCCATTAAAATGATTCAGATGATCTCTTAAATCTCCGTCTTCTTCCATCTTGAGCCCAAACAAATCTTTCTTAAGAAACAGCTTGTTGGCCAAAGACTTTGAGTGATAAGTCTTCGTTAACTTCTCCCACAAATTCTTGGGATTGTCCTCTTCAAGAACATCATACTTGATTTTCGGTGCAAGGGCCAACCGGATCGTTGATGCCGCACGTAACTTCATGTCTCCCCACTTTGTATCATCAACTTCAGTAGGCTTCTTCCCTCCGAGAGTCGCATATAACCCTCGTTGAATTAACAGATCTTTTACCGTACTTTGCCACAAGGTAAAATTGTTTCTTCCATTAAACAATTCAATTTCAAATCCCCTAACCTTCTCCATCATGAACCTTGGCTTTTGATACCAATTGTTAGGGGGAACACACACAAGTATAGAACCAAACAAATAATGCAAAACACACACTCAATATATGACGCGGAAAAACCCACGTCCCAACTTGTATTATTAATCAAAACAATTATCAATAATACAATCAATCTCACCAAACGATATTCACTCAAGCGATACTTAAGTCAAACAATACTCAAGCATACATCAAAACAATAACATGACTATGTATATATAGCCATCACAAACTTAGCCAACAAGACATACCTAATCTGATTACAATAATAATTATCTACCCATACAATTATTACCCATTCTCATTATAATAATAATTGTCAACACATACAATTATTACCCAACTCAATTATGATAATAATTGTCTACCCATACAATTATTACCCAATTCAATTATGTTTTCTATCACCAAGACCATCCTACCTATTGGGTTTAACCCCAACAACACCTGGAGACATCTATCCAGTTCACAGTCATTTACATTAGCAACAATTCTCTTCTCCAGAAAGTTGTCAACCTTGACAATCACCACTCTAACAAATTTTATGTTGTTGGCTAAAGCTTTCTTGTATGTGATGTAGTTGTTGTGCAGAGACGCCCTCAAGACTATCGGAAGTTCATTGAATTTTTGATATTGGCAAGGTCCTTCTGCAGCTTTTAGAAGTCTTTCATTTCCCACATCTTTAGAAATTTGAGCTTTTGAAGAACTTTGAGTATTCTAGGCTCCTTTGACTTACCAACATCCCTGGATTGTTGAATTATAACTTCTATCTCCCTCTTAGTCTTGGGAATAGGCATGATGAGGGGAGTTGGTAGTTCTGGCCTTACAGACTCAGGTAGTGCAGGCAATGAAATGTTGAGCTTGCCCATGATGACTCCCAAGGCAACATAATTTTGCATTTGTAAGTGCTTATGGGAGTCCACCAAGGCTTGAATGTCTGCTTGTTAACTCCGCACTAGAGTAGTGAGAGCTTGTACTTGAGCTGTGACTTGATCATTGGAGAATGCAAGGTTGAAACTTGGCCTTGAAGAGCTTGAATTTGGAGATTTGTAGAGGTAGAGGCAGGTTGTTGAGAGCTTGAAGGAATAGAAGGTCCAAAGGTGTCTTCCACAGCCTGTTTGATGCCCTCCATTAGCAGTGCAGAAAGCTCATATTTGCTTTGGTGGAGTTGATTCAACTTGAGCTATGTGTCATTTGAGCTTGTATTTGTTGTTGAACCACCTCATGCAGAGCAATAAAAGACTGTTTGAGATTCTTGACATCTTTTTCAACAGAGTTAGATCAAATCTTGCCATTTAGTCAGCAAAATGTTGAAATTTAGAAGTGATCTTGACTTGAGAAGGTATGATCTCATCCATCTTTTGTCTTACTAGCTTTCTGATATTGTCCTCATGACCAATCATCTTTAATTCAAGAGCTTTACCAAACAGGTAAAAAGCCTTGAGTTAAGCTTTATATACTTCATTGATTGCATAATAGATATATTGTGGAGTCAGGACCTTGGCATGCTCCCCAAAATAATGACATATTCATCTCTAAATCTAGCCAAGACCTGATCCATCTCCACAGCAAAGTCCTTAGACAACCAAGCATCTGCATTTCCATCTTGCTCAGCTTCATTAATAATTTTTTGTTTCTGCTTTTTAACTTCACCATTATATGTTATCAGAATGGCTTGATAATCCTAGTTCCTCATATCTGAAGTAAGCAGATGCTGTGAAATGTTGGCTAGTCCAGAAATCTACTTAACAAGAAGATTATCTACAGTTGTAGGTTAAGAGTCAGTTGTCTGCAACCATTGTGATATGAGGTGAATTTATTGAGGTTGAGAAGAAGAAGGTTGATTGGATGAGTGTGAAGTTGATAAGATAACAGAACCACCTGTAACAGGAGTCACAGTTTGACTCACAATTTCCACTGTGTTTATGACAGGGTGTTGTCCTCCACTTGTGGTGGGAACCTCCAGTTGAATTGGAGGGGATTTGTCTGAGTTACTGTCATGTACACCAGCCTCAAACCCTTGTGCTTCTTGCAAAGCACTATCACATGAATGTGATATTCTTTCCTCTCCCATAGTAGGGTCATTGACAATTATACTCCCAGCTTCAATTGTTAGTGCAATTTCAGTCAAGGTTTTGAGGGGAGTTTTTCCTGTGACAGGAACCTCTAATTGAATTGGAGAGAATTTAGATAGCTTCCCTCAGGAGTACTACCCTCCAACTTTACAGCCTGTGAAGGCTGATATGCACATGAAGGTGCATTTGTAACCACCATGGGGTCTTCAGTAAAAACTGATGAATCCCCCATATTTGTGATGGTGTCATCAAGGTCTACCCCAGCTAGTAGCCTCTCACCATCTAAATTTGGTGTCTGGGTGGTGAGCAAGGTTTCTTGAATCAAGTTACTTGAGTGGGATTGCACTTGAGAATTGGATTCAAGTGCTGTTTAAGAAGAAGAAATTTTAGAGATAAGAATTTATCGTTCAGAAGTGAGTGTTGACAGCCCCCCCTGAATAGATGAGGTAGCTTCAAGGGATGTGCTCTCCTTGTGTGTGCCATCCTTATTTCTCCTTCCATACACTTGTATTTATTCAAGTCATTATTGTGCAAACTCTGTACAAGGTGCACTTGGGCTAATGTACTTTTCAATAGAGACATCATTTTGAGAGGGTGCCTCTAGAATATGCTTTTGTCCCTTGTTTACAACTACATCCTTTTGAGAGGATGCAAAGGTGGCTTGAGTGGTCAGCTCTAAGTTTTTAGCATTCTTTGGTTTTCTGACCAAGGGTGACTCTGTTGGTGTTTGTTCTTTACCACTCTCATTCATGATTGTCAGGTTTTCCTGCTTTCTCTTCTTTTTACTCACTTCACCCTTTTGAGAGGATGAAGTGGTTGGTTTCCTAGCTTCTAGTGGTATAGAAGAAGTGGTTTCAGCTTGGGAAGGCCCTTGTTGGTTGTCCTCTATTTGTACTTCTACAGGTTTAGGGACCATAGCTGTACTAGATTATGCATATGATCTCATGTCTGGTACGGGGTAAAAGTAAGTTTTAAACCTCTCCATCATAAATGGAAAGATTTTAGACTTATTATTACCTTGTTCTTTGTAGTAAGTGGGCAAAATATAATTTTGGACACTTGCTTACAATTACCTATTTTTTTGCTGTCTATACCATTGAGCAAATGTATGTCTGGTACTTTATGATTTAAATTAGACATGATAAATCTAGAAAAGAAAATTTCCTTACCTCTTGCAGCTAGGGGCATTGTTAGCCTGGTAGCAAGTTCTTCTAGGATCAATATACCAACATTCAAGTGTCTATTATGGGCTATTGAGAACACCAACTTCTGCACCACACTTGAGATGTTGTCATATCCTGTCTTTCTGCATGTAAAGGCCCTCACTATAGAATCAAATACAAAGGACCATTTCTTCCTTATATTTGTTCTGTTCAGACTTGCTAGATTGATCCTTCCACCATAGTTGATGAAATCCATGAACTCAACTAGCTCATCTTGTGTTGGCACCTCCACCTGATTTGCAGATTGAAGACCCAAGACTGCATTTACATCTTGCTCATTGAACTCTAATTGTTGGCCTCCAATTGAGCAATTCACCACCATGGACACATAGTTGTCATTCATAATTGTCCTTACTACAGTTGTTGTCCAGAACTCATGCAGGGCGTCCAAGTACATAATTGAGTTAACAGTGAAAGCAAGGTAGTTGATTCCTTGTTTGGGGATTTCGGCTCTAACATTGTTGAGTGCCATTGTTGTTGAGCGGGAAGGCATGGGTAAAAAAAATTAGAGAGAAATAGTTTAAAACGAGAGAGAAATCGGCTTGGAATTGAAAATTCTAGGTTACTTAGAGTTCTCGAAGGCGTAAGTATGTGTATGTCGAGGTGTTTGAGTATTTATAGTAAAAGAAAATGACTTATCGAGAACTCAAAAATAAATGTTTGAGATTTGCTTATCGAGAAGTCATTTTGAAAAGTGAATTACATATCGAAAAGTCATTTTAATTTACTCTTTTAGAGAACTAAAATTGACTTGTCGAGATGTCAAATAAATACTCAGTTTATCCAAAATGGACTGAATTGTTTCCAATTTTTATTTAAATAAATCCAAATAAAATCAGAATTAATTTATCAAGAGTAGTTTACCAAAATAATTTATTGAATTTAAATTATTTCAGTTTTGAGTTATTTATAAGTTTAAAATGTACTTGTAGAGAACTCTATGAGTTAACACTTATAGAGAACTGTACAATGACTTATCGATAAGTCATAATAAAGCTTATCGGGAAGCCCCTCGAGAAGTCAGAAAATTGACTTGTCGAGAACTCACTCGAGAAGTCTTAAAATGACTTGTCGATAAGTCAATTAGACTTATCGAGAACTCAGTTCTCTATATACTCTTGATCACTTTGATTCTGCCTTGTGCTAATTTTACATATTGAGAATGTAAATCAACATTTAGACAGTTTTCTTAGAATTGAAAAATTCCAAGCTAAATTTTGAATTTTTGAAAAATAAATATGCAGAGATTCTTGAAATATTTATAATTCATATTTCAGTTAATTTCCAATTAATCAGATGAATTTTGATTTATTAGAAATTAATCTGCTACAAAATATTAGCTGAGTTTTTGCCTTAGGATGAAGAATTAAACATTCCAATTTCACCTACAAGTCTAGTGAAAGTTGCTTCATCCAAATGTTTAGTAAAAATGTCAGCTAATTATTTTTCCGTTGGAACAAAATTGAGCTCAATGGTACCATTTGTAACATGTTCTTTAATAAAATGGTAACTTACATCAATGTACTTTGTTCTGGAATGATTAACTGGATTAGCCATAATAGATATAACTCTAGTATTGTCACACATAATTGGAATTTTGTGTAACACTAGGCCATAGTCCATCAGTTAATTTCTAATCCAAAGCACTTGAGCACAACTTCCAGTAGCTATGTATTCAGCCTCACCTTTGGAAGTTGATACATCTTGTTGTTTCTTTCTATACCAGGATACAGGTCTTTGTCCAAGAAACTAACAACTTCCACTAGTGCTCTTCCTGTCAACCCAACATCCAGCAAAATTTGCATCTGTGTACCAACAGCTTCAAAACCAGTTCCATTAGGATACCATAATCCCAAGTTTGAAGTTCCCTTCAAATATTTGAAAGTCCTCTTCACAACCATCAAATGTGATTCTTTTGGATTGGCTTGAAATCTTGCACACAGACATGTTGCATACATGATGTCTGGTCTACTTGAAGTTAAGTAAAGCAAAGATCTAATTATTCCTCTATAGCTTGAGATATCTACACTCGTGCCCTTTTTATCTTCATCCAACTTTATAGCTGTATACATAGGTGTATATGCAAGTGAACAATCAACCATACCAAACTTTTTCAATAAATCTTTGACATACTTAGTTTGGCTGATGAAGATTCCATCACTTCTTTGACTGACTTAAAGTCCAAGAAAGTAACTTAATTCCCCCATCATACTCATTTCATATTCACTCTGCATAAGCTTAGAGAATCTTTGGAAAAGCTTTTCATTTGTAGAACCAAAGATAATATCATCCATATAGATCTGACCTAGGACCATATCATCACCATGCTTCTTGTAGAAGAGAGTCTTATCAATAGTACCTCTAGTGAATGCATGCTTAATCAGAAATTCTGACAGTGTCTCATACCAAGCTCTAGGTGCTTGTTTTAGTCCATAGAGAGTCTTGAGTAGGTTGTATACAAAATTTGGAAATTCTGGATCTTCAAAGCCAGGTGGCTGCACATAAACCTCTTCTTCCAACTCACCATTGAGGAATGCACTCTTCACATCCATTTGATATACCTTGAAATTTGAATGTGCAGCAAATGCAAGAAAAATCCTTATTGCTTCAAGTCTTGCAACTGGAGCAAAGGTTTCATCATAATCAATTTCTTCCTCCTGTTAGTAGCCTTTTGCAACCAACCTTGTTTTTTTTCTGGTGACAATTCCATTTTCATCCATCTTGTTCCTGTACACCCACTTTGTTCCAATTATACTCCTGTTCTTTGGTACAGGAACCAATTTTCAAACTTTGTTTCTCTCAAACTGATTTAGCTCTTCTTGTATAGCAGATATCCAATCAGGATCAAGAAGGGCTTCCCCAGTTTTCTTTGGCTCAACTTGTGACAGAAAATATGCATGAAGACATTCATTTGCAGTTGCACTTTTAGTCCTCACTCGAGTAGTTGGATCACCAATAATTGCTTCTCTAGTGTGACTCCTGTCCCACTTTCTGGTATGAGTTTGTTGACTTGAGTTTTCTATATTTTCTTCACTATTGGCATGAGTTGCAGAACCTTCCTCTCTTTCTCCCCCTGATTTGTGCTATCAAATTCAGGTCCATGAGATGAGCTTCCATTCTCATGATTCACTTGTTCAGTTGACTCTTCATCTATTCTATGATGTGTGTTAACTTCAGCTTCATCATCAGAATCACTATCAATGTTGAGATTTTCAAACTTTAGGGCTTCTGATTCATTTTCATCAAGGCATTCCAAGCCTGGGCACTTGTCATCATCAAAAGTAACATATGTGCTTTCCATAATTTTCTTTTGTTCTAGCACATAGACCTTGTAGGCAGTTCTTTCCAATAAATATCCCATAAAAATTGCCTCAAAAATTTTAGAGTCAAATTTTCCTATATATTCAGAGTTGTCCTTCAAAACATAGCACTTGTTTCTAAACACATGAAAATGCTTCACAGTAGGCTTTATTTTAGACAAGATTGAGTAGGGTGGTTTTCCAAGATTCTTGTTGATGAGATATCTGTTTTGAGTGTAACATGCAGTGTTCACAGCTTCTTCCCAAAAGCTAGTTGGCAACTTTGCATCTTGCAGTATTTTTCTAGCAGCCTCTACTAGTGTTCTATTCTTTCTCTCAACTACCCCATTTTTTGAGGTGTTCTAGCAGCTGAGAATTCTTGAACAATGTCTTTGCCTTTGCAGAATTCAGTTAAGGTTGCATTCCGAAATTCTGTTCCATTAACACTCCTCAATCTTTTTACACAATTCTGATCTTCAGTATGCTTCTTAATCTTCTTGATGTGCTCAATTATGATGTGTGGAGTATCATCTTTAGAGTGCATAAATTCTACCCATGTATATTTTGAGTAGTCATCCACCATCAACAGTGCATATCTTTTTCTTAAAATTGCCTGGACATTAAATGATCCAAATAAATTCATGTGAATAAGTTGCAAATGTGCACTTATAGAATTCACAGTTTTACTTCCGTGACTTGATCTTTTCATTTTTCCTTTATGACAAGCATTACAGACTTCATCTTGAGCAAATTACAAATTAGGCATGTCTCTCACCAACTCCTTTTTAAGTAGAGTATTGATTGCCTTGAAATTCAAGTGCGACAGCTTCTTATGCCATAGTTTGCTTTGCTCTACAGATGTCTTGGTGTAGAAGAAAAAAATTCCATCCTTATTTGCTGAGTCCAAGTCTGCAACAAATAACTCCCTTTCCTTGCTCCTTTCAGAGCAACTTCATCAGTTTTCTTGCTGATGAAAGTACATTCTTCTTTATTACATAAAACTTTGAAACCTTTATCTGCAAATTGGATGACACTGAGAAGATTCACTTCAAGACCAACTACAAGTGCTACATCTTCAATGACAATATTTCCAGAGATCAATTTTCCATATCCCATTGTGAAACCTTTGATGTTGTCTCCAAAAGTCACTAATGGGCCATCCTTCTCCTCAAACTGTGATAGCATAGCCATATCACCTGTCATATGTCTTGACCATCCACTATCTATGATCCATATGACTTTCTTCCTTTTGTCCTGCATACAATGATTTTAAGTGTGTTTAGCAACCCAAGCATTGTTGGGTACTTTCTTCTTATTAACAGATTTGATAGAGGTAGAGTTTCATGATTCAGAAAAAATAAAGTTCATTGAGTGATGTGCATTATCCTTTTTAGATGAAGATTTAATATTGATTTCCTTAAGATCAACTCTCAGCTTGTGGCAACTTTTCATTACTTTTATGTTGCAAGGTATGAAATCAAATTTGTCACATAATGAGTAGGGATCTTCAATTTTTGCTTCATTATACTTGCATGCTCCCACTTCTGGCTTACTAACAACCTTTTTGCAAATATGAGTTAGATGATTAATAGAGCCACATTTTTGACATTGATTTCTTGGAACATCTGCAACATAAGCAAAATTGTTGCCCTTGTTTATCCAAATCTTTCCATTTCTATTCTTCTTCTTCTTTCTTGTATCTTCAGTTTTCATTTCTTTGACCGGTGTCTTGGAATCTTGGTTGACCATGGGCTTCTTTTCAGCTTTGGAAGTTGGAGTTATTTCTGAATTTTTCTTCTCTTTGTCTTCATCAACAATTTCTTGCTTTATGATCAACTCTTCTTCACTGAAATCTACTTCACATGTTTTGAACATAGGTGAACCAACCTTTCTCGGCTTAGCTGGAACATCTTCATTCTATGTTACTTTACCTTTATCACCTACAACGTTCTTGTTGCTATTCAAAACATCATACCCAAGACCAATAGCTATGTTAGCACATGACTTGTTCTTCTCATGGTACTGACCAACCAACTCAGATGCATTTCTGAATGATTTTAGTTTCACCTCATTCTTCTCAATCTTTTCTCTTAACACAGATTCAATCTCACTTGCACACTTCAGATTGTTTTTCAGATATTCATTTTCTTGCTTGACTTACTCAATCTCCACAAGCAGTAGATCCATCTTTTGCTTCTCACTGTCAAGCTTCTCATTAGCTTTTATTAGCTTATTGACTTCCTCGATAGCTGCTACTAAGCTAGTGTGTATATGAAACATCTCCACACTCATCTTTTTCACAGTCTCCTTATATTGTCTAGCATTCAAATCAATAGTGGTTAGAGTTGGTACCTTTGATTTTGAAGTGGATGCTTCTCCATGCTCAAAAGCCATAAGTGCATAGTTTCCAACTTCTTCATCTTCATCATCAACATCGGTATCATCCTAACTCTTTCCTTCTGCAATATAAGCTTTTTCATACTGCTTCTTCAAGAGAGCTTCATACTTTGCTTCCAGTTCCAAGTAAGCTTTATCCTTTTTCACCTTCTTAGGCTTTCTGCATTCAATAGTAAAGTGACCCAACTCATCACAGTTGAAGCACCTTATCTTTGATATATCCACAGATCCTGTTTTGTAGCCACCTTTGCTAGCTAAATTATACTGAGCTTTTGGTTTCCAATTATTACTGTTAGAAGATTTTGAAAAATCTTGGCTTCTTGACTCTTATGTTGGAAATTTTTTTAGCCAAGTAAGCCATGGATTGATCCATTTTATCTAGCTCATCCAGGGTGTAATGTTCATCTTCCTCCAGTTCCAATATAACTTGCTTCTAAGGTCCTTTATTCTTTTGTTCCATAGCTTGAACAACTGGAACTTGATCATCTTTCTCATCTTTACTTTCTTCTCTGTCATTCACAATCAAGGCACTTGAACCATTAACAACATGACCATGATGTGCTTTTAATGACTTTCTTTGCATCATTTCAAGTTCATAGGTTTTCAAGATTCCATATGGAACTTCCAAAGCGATTATACTTAAATCTCTTCCTTCTCTAATAGCTGATATTTTCTGTTCAAGATGATCAGGAAGAGCTAGTAGAAACTTTAGGTTAACCTCCTCAGCTTCATAATATTTATCATGTAGCTGTAAGTCATTTATCAATTTATTGAACCTTTCAAAAACTTCAGTGATTCCTTCTTTTGGCTTAGCCATAAACCCCTCATACTGAGAAACCAAAATCCTCCTTTGATTTGACCTAACCTCCTCTGTTCCTTCACATAAGATCTCTATTTTCTCCTGGAGCTGTTGGGCTGTGTCACATTTGACAATGTTGTTGTACATTATATTGTCAAGTGACTATATTAAGATCAGCTGCAAGCCACTATCCAGAGAGACTTTTTCTTTTTCAGTTTCATTATATTCTGAAGGATCTTTAGGAGCATAATGTGCTGGAATGACCATGCCCCATCTGTAGATTCCTCAACTCTTACCATGGGAGTGAAAGGCCCATTCTTGAGGATCTGAATGTATAATGGATTGGTCATCCTGATGAATAACATTTTCTTTTTCCATAGTGCGTAGTTAGATCTGTCAAAGGTAGGAATTTTGATACTCCTAAGCTTCTGTGTATTCATTCTTCCAAGATTTTTAATCTATTTGATTTCATATTTTGCTCTGATACCACTTGTTAGGTAATGAATACAACACAGGGGGGGTGAATGTGTTTTTGGTTATTTTTCAGCTTTTTGAACTGTTATGAATGGTGAACAAAGTAATATGTCTTCTAGAGATAATATGCTTTAACAGGAATAATAAAATATACATATGAACACAATATCTTTCAAAACTCATTTAATTTATATTAAAATCAAGTATGTCTTACTGCAAAATTTCTGGGTTTTTTGTTGATAAAGAACTCAGCTTCTCTCTTGAGAGTTACAAGATTTTTAGATTTATTTGTTACAACTAAAACAAAGCATCCAGTGTTTACTTTATATAACAGTAAACACTAGTTTTACACATCATGCAATAGCATGTACTAAACCCTACTTTAAGTTAACTAAAACTTTCTATTTCTAGCTTAGTGTATCTTTGCAAATCGTGCATGTCTGTGACCTTACTTTGTCAGTTAATCTTGACCTTTGATCTTGTACTCTTCAAACTGCTTTTTGTAGACTTTTTAAATCAGTGATTGATTTGTTTGGTGATTCATAATCTTGGATATTTAATTGATTTGCATTTTGTACTTGAGTTTTACATTCGAGATCTCTATTTTGTTATATAGAGAATTCGACATCTCGATATGTATAATAACTTATCGAGATCTCTTATTACTCTATAGATGTTTTGACTTATCGAAGTCTCTGAGTTCTCTACAAGAGAATTTGGCTTGTCGAGGTCTCTCATCTTCATGTCTTCATTTTGGCTTATCGATATATCTGAGTTCTCTAGTGAAGAAATGACTTGTCGACATCTCAAAGATCTCTAGTGATAATTAGACTTATCGATATCTCAGAGATCTCTAGTGATATTTTAACTTATCGATATCTCCGAGATATCTAGTGATAATTAGACTTATCGATATCTCGAATTCATGTCTTTATTTTGGCTTGTCGATATTTCTGAGACTTCTCTATAAGCTTTTCTTGACTTCTCGATAAGTCATTCTGGGGTTCTCGAATGATTTCTCTGTAAGACTTAATCTGTGACTTGTAGATTTCTTGACTTAGAATGTTTTTCCCAAAATAGATTTATTCAACCCCAAGCTTCTTCACAATGTCTCTGAGGCATGATCTTCTTCCAGAGTTTATTCTTAGGCTTGAGACTGTTAACAGAAAAATACTACCGTCTAATCTATTTACACTTTTACAGACTTAAGTGATACAATACAAAATGCAAACTTAGATTATCATACAACTTACTTAGGGCTGTCAATTTGACTTAGTCTTGTTATAGTACAGGCATGTCTTGCACAACACTCTTGGAATGCACAGTTGAGTTAACTAAGGTGCCTTTAAACACCTTGGTGCCACAGTGGGAGTTTCTCCAAAATTTGTCTCATTCTGAGGTCCTTTGATCTCTAAAGTCAAAAATATATTGATATCTTAAACTTTAAACTCTCCTTTTTTTATGGCTGGTCAAATTAACTCTAATTAAAACAGCAATAGGTAATATCAACTTTTTTCCCAAATTCCTTCTTTAATTTTCTTAACTCTCACAAAATATCAAGTAGTGGATACTATGAGGCTACATTGGTAACTCAAATAACAGAATATATCTTTTAAATTGACAAAATGTTTGTATGTGAGAGCCTCACTTATTCCTTTTAAATCGATCATGTTTTAATTTAGGAGAGGTGTAAATGGGGAAACCTCATAATTCTGTGAAGATTTCTGGCACACAAGAGTGCAACTAATGCATGAGTTCCACAGATTGTCTATGATCAGTAAATGTGACCAACATCACGAGAGTTGCTAAATTTTTAACCAAGGGAATGATCCACTGAATAAAAGGAATAAGTTTCCTAATATTACCCAATTTAAAGTCTTAACTTTAAGTAGAGCCAATCTAAAAGTATATTAGTGTTTTCTTATATATATTATAAAATAATAAGTACTGGTGATTTAAGACATCGTTTATATTTGAACTCCAACAATGATTCTTATATACATTCTCTATTATTATTATTATTATTATTATTATGTTAATAATATATTTGTATTGATCAATTTAACTCTTAGAAAATTAAAATAGACATATAATTAGGGACAAAATGTATTCGTTTAGAATCTAATCATCTCATCCTCAAAATAAGAATATAATTCTTAATTCGTTATTGAATCACGGTGATTCTATTACAACACTTGCATTTAAAATACCAGTTATTAAAAGTAAGAACATCTCTCCTATTATATGGTTTGTCATTTCTCAAGTTAATCGGGGGGTTTTAACTGATTTTTTCTGATGGAAAGCCCCAACTCCTTCATCTTCTTTTGTTTTCGTTAATTTCCTTTCAATAAAACCCAATTTTTTGGGTATTTTGTGTGTCTATCCGGTTAGAGGGTGTATTTTATTTTTTCCTTTTAGGTGTTTTGTTATGTATTTGTTTAGTTATAGTTGGGTTTATTCAGCATTGATCTGTTGAGAACGATTTTATTGATGTTTATGGTGATCTGGAAAGCCGATATCGAATCTGGGGCAGTGGTGATTATTAAAAAAACTCACATTTCACAACTAAAGATTGTTCATCCTTCGAGGGTTTAGACTTTTGGCATGTCTATAACTGGTGTCTGGAATGTAGATAGCCGAGGTGCATTCAACATGTTTATAGATTGTATTCAGCATGTAGATAACTGGGGTGTCACTTCTCAAATCTCAGTTTATGCGATTAATGTTTCTAAACACTGGACTAATAATGGTTTTTATATGATATGGTCAATTATGATGTTACTGTTTTCAGGGATGTTACTATTTCTAAACACTGGACTAACTTTATTTGTTTTCCAACCTGGTTGTATTGACAGTTGGGGTTGTGTATCGGTTGTATTATGTTCAAATTAATGAAAACTACTTTTTTTATCAAAAAAATAATATATTTTGTGAAGATTTGGATAAAAAGGGAAGGAAGAGAGAGAAAAGAAGTAAAAAAGGATGACGAATTGATCTTTTTTTTATCAATAACAAAATAAGGGATGGTTGATAAATCTTATCAATAAACCATGAGATGATGCTCTTAACTTTTTAAGGGATTACCAAGAGACTGTTGGAGCACTATTTTTTCTCAAAATCCTTATAATCTTAGTTAAGAGCTCATATAAATACTTTTTTGGACTTGCTCTAAAAGCATCTAGAATAGTCTATTTAAATAATTTCTTAACTTCAAAAATAAAGTGTTTTGTGTAAATTAGAGCTCCAACAAACTCCTCGAGGCTCTTTAAAAAGTTAATAACACATCCTCTCTCCTCAAATTTAAGAGCTACTATGATAGTATATATATTTAAGATGACTTTTGTTCCCACATTACTTATATTTATATTTAATTAGATCCTTATTAATTAGTTTTTAATATGTTGTTGTAGGAGGCAAGGAATTCTAAATTAAAAATGATTAAAGCTAAATTAGAAGAAAATTCAGATTATTTGGGTTACTGCACGAGACTTATTGTTTGGGCCGTATCTTAAGTTCTGTTTATCAGATTTGGGAGATTCAACATCCCACGCGAAGATAATGAGATTATATTTTATTAGATAATGGTACGGACTTTAAATCTATTTGAATCCGCCCAGTAACATCTATGAAAAGTCAACTACAAATTTTGACTTTAGATTCCCATTCAATTTTGGGAACTCTTGTATAATCCTAAAAATAATTAAAAATACCTTATTATTAGGTTATTATGTTTATTTGAAGATTTTAATATCAACAATATAGGAATAACTCTTTGTTCTCTATACTTTGTATTATATTCTAATATTCCCATGTATCTTATCACTTTTATTGTGATTATGGTTGACTATATTTTTATTGTTGGATGGCTTTTTTGAAGCCCTAAACTTTATGATAATTAAATAATTATAATATTTAGAGATGTGTTTTTTTATTGTGCCTATATATATGTCGATACTTATAAAGATGCATGAATTAACTATGCTATGTGGTCATCCAAATATGTTTTATGATTATTATTTGTATAGGCAATTAATCTTTCTACGCGGTCATGAGATTAATTGTATAAGTGTGTAATTCATTTTAACCTTTCAACATGGTCATGGGGTTATACGGGTAGCAGAACTTATTTCTATGTGATCATGACAAGTTCTCTATAGGTATATTTCGAAACATTTCAGAAAATTTTTAGAATTGTGTCATGAGTTTGGGGTGGATCTACATGATTTTCAACATACTTGTTTAATTATTTACAAACAAATTATTTATTATTTATTAGTTAATTTAGTTGTTAGATAAACAAAACCAAATCCATTCATGATAATATTAGCGAAATAGAAGAGAAGTAAGCCCTTGTTCCTCGGCGTAGAACGATACCCTACTTATTCTGACAAACGACACAAAAAGGGTTTAAATTGAGTCACGTCATACTACATGGCTCTTAACTTCTATTTATTAATAAAATATTCATTCCGTCCAACTTTTACCCTACTTTTGTCTCACTTTTATGTTCAAATATGAATAAAATATAAATAGATAGGGGATATAAAGAGTATTATTGGGGGTTGAGTTTCTTAAATATGTTCTAATTTACTAAGAGTCTAATATTTTATATTATCATTAAGAATTTACTAAGAGAGTGTTGAAGATGCTCTAAGCATCTTCTAAAAGAATTATGGCAATTATAATAATTAGAGTAGACACTTCTTAAAATTTAAAAATATAATACTCTGATTTCTTCCAATTTATTTTGGAACCATGAATTAGGTGAAAATTATTATTAAGTTGTTTTATTAGTCAAAGTAATGTAGTAAATTTTAGGAAAGTAATTTAAAGATAAATTAAATTTGTTTTTATCAATTAGTACATGAAATATAATAAATGTTAACAACATTTGAATAAAACCTTTTAAAAAAGTCCTATATTTTTAAGAATTATAATAATTTTAATATTTAAGGTAAAAAAAATCAACAATTAACTCATTCTTACTTTTCAAAAAGGAAAATAAAAATGAAACCATTTCCTCATATCTTGAATCTTGGATAGAGAACATAATTTATTACGACCTACGTTTTGTTGTCCGAACTTATTATTGCTATCACAAAAAGTAATTCAAACTCAATCATTGTCTTGGATCTTGAATAAAGAACATAATTCACTACGACTTCCGTTTCGTTGACCAGACTTATTATCGATATCAAAAAATGGTAATTTCAGCTCAATCATTTTACTTTGTGTCTGATCACATGCGAGGGTTGCGATCACACATAGACTACTATCAAAGGGTTCATATTTTATTTATAAAATATTAATATTAATATATTATATATTTAAAAAAAATTAAATATTACAGTTTCATTCACATTTAAACATAATAAATTTATTTCACATTTCATCTTTCAACTGTTAAAAATTATTTTCTTAAATTTTATAAACAGTTCAACACATCACATTTCATAATTAATGTAACAATTGTTTTTAAGTATTACACATTATTGTATTTGTATTTTTTTATTTGATCATCTATATTTGAATTATTGATTCAAAAAAGCTTATTATATTATTTTTATTTGTCTTATAGTTGAAACTTAAGAAGTGTCACCAACGAGCCAGAAGATGGTGAGAGATATGAACGTTACATACACAAAATTATATTTTAATGATTATTCATCTATATCAGCCCATGTTACAGCTGGGCTGTAATTGAGGTATTATACTACTGTTGTGTAAACATATAATTTCATTTATACTTGTGAAATTATGTTAATTACTATTTTTTAAAGTCAAAATATACATGTAATTTATCAAAACCAATTAACAGTTTCATTAAAATTAACATTTGCTTACTAGGTTACTCATAGAGTTGCTGTCAATGATTTGAGTTCAACTTTTACTTTAGTCAGGCAACCTGAGCATCATGCTAAAGAGCATAATTGTAGAGGATTTTGTGTTTTCAACAATGTTGTCATTACGATATTTTATTTGTTGAATGAAAGAGTAAGACCTTTCTACTTTAATTTTTTAATAAAACTAAATATCATTGTGGTGTTATTGTTGACAAGAATGGAATTTGAAAATTATATTTTTTGTTAATCAATTTAGAGTTGAGTTAGAATTCTGGGTTTTAATTTTGGGTTGTATTATTGGGATTAAATATTTGACCAATTTATTTACAAATAATATAAGATGATATGACGTCATAAGTGCAACAAATTAACAAAATTCGGTTAAAATCAAACAAAATTTTAGTATTTATTAATTACAAATATACGCAATGTACACAGTGCGATAATTTAATGATGCACTATCAAAATCAAATAAAATTTAAGCATTCACTAATTAAATATGAATGATATTTTTGCGATTCCAAGCTTTTCTTACTTGGCGACCTACTTGCAAGTTAATAGTGAAATTAGTTATTAATGAGCCAAATAACGATGACCTAATCTTAATTGCAATTTTATATTACGTTCAATGATTTAATGTTATTTATTGATACAACCTCACTCAGGCAGAAAAGTATTGATTATGGAATTTAACATTCACCATTGTAATAGGGTCTACTGGAGGTTTTATCAGGATGACAAAATTCATTTTTCTCTGTTCATATGTATCAACAGAGTTTCTCTACCCTAGTTAAATTTGTATTTCAATTATAACACTTTCATACAATGTGCTTTTAGTTATATACTTATTTTTTGGACAGAAATAAACTATGTAGTTGGACCAATATGTTGTGCCTCTGTTCATGGGCTCCCAACTAGATAGACTATTTTTTTTGTTTAATCTCGTAGTACTATATTTTATTCTATTTCAAAGAAGTTACAGAATTAAAATTACAAGAAATTTTAAATGGGAATTAAGGTCTACCATGAGAGACATGTTTTCTTGATATAATATTAAGTAAAAATCATTCCATTGTTTAATCAATTAAGTTTATAATTTCAAGTTCATAAAAATAGCGTTAACAACAAATTTGGAATTAACCATTAAGGTTTGCAATACGAGGGATTCTTATAAATGGATTTACAGATATGAACATTTTTCTTTAGGCTTATTCAGTCTTAAACCATTGAATGTATCAGAATTGGACCTCTCGACCCTCACATCTGGTAACTCTCCCAGAATTTTTTTAGCGTGTATGTCAAATACTGAACAATATAAAGACAATACTGTTATAATCAAAACTGAAGTTCTATTTTTTAAATCTGGGAATCATTGGAAAATACCACATCAACCTATGGTTCGTTTATCATTTTATCATAATTTCCAACCTTGTAACGAGAGACATGGAAATTAGGTCACTCATATGGCCTTTTCACTCATACATCTGTGTAACACGCAGTCATTTAAACATGCATGAAATTTAATATAATCAATATTAAATCACCTAAGGTTTTCTTTACTTTATATGAACTCGATGGTAGCGAATGATCTTAAAGAAGGAAAGAGCCAACATAATCAAGTAAATTTGTAAATGCTCTATCGTTAATGTCAAACCTAGATTTTTAATTGTGTAACGGACTTTAGCTTAGTTCTTTCCGTTCCCCCATGTGAATCATCATCATAATCGCCCACTATTGTGTTGTGTCAATTTAAGAAAACAAGTGTGAGCTATAATGCCCAGCATAATAATGTACAGTATGAAATGACTGTATGATAAACTCAAGTATAATGATATATATGATATATATGTTTTATTAAAAATATTTTTCCTTGGTGTTACACACCTTCTTTTGGAAACAATTCTTTAGTGGATTTATTATCTTGCGAATACCTTAATGGTAAACCCAGCAACTAGGCTTGGGTTACGGTATTGCATCAAAATTCCAATTGGAAGAATTTAGGACATTCACTGGAGCCCCGAGATACGATGATCAGTCGTATAACGATAACAATAACCTTTTCTACATGTAGAGGGATGAATTCCTAACATCTTGGTTGTCACCCAAGACGCATTCGGGCTTTATATGCTTCCCCATTCCATCCGGGTATATTTTGCATACTTCGTATGTCCTTCAGTACACATGGTACCTTCTTATACGGAAAATAAATATGATAGTCTCCCCAGTCCACAAAGTACTGGATGTCTACCCCTCCTTGTCCTTTTAAGAATCCTATTATATGCTTGGAATCATCGAACTATATTGAAATTCCCCAAGCGTTTTGCTTGTTGATAGGCACAACTTTACCTCATATATATATATATACTTCCGAAATTTTTCGGAGGAAGTACTAAGGATATGAGTTGACCGTTGTCAACAGATAAGTAAATAAAGGGGAGTTTCTTTTAAAAATATATTCAAAATATTTAAAATAAGTCGAGATAATATTCTCCGACGATTTGAAATTATTGGAATGATTTTCTAAAAATCAGAAAGTATTTTAAATCAGGTTTTATAATTTTTAAATCATAATAAATCATTTAATAAAATAATTAATAATTAAATATTAATCGATCAATAGTTAAACCTCGAATAATTATAATTTCAAAGAATATTTGAAATAATATTCCTCAACTAATTTATGTTTAAGTAATTTAAAGTGATCTTTAATAATAAATTGGGTTAGAGATAAATAATCGTTGGAGAATACTTCTCCTATATAAATGAATAGTTAAATAATATTCATTATTCGAATAATAAAATATAGTTAAGGGAATACGATCTTTGAAAATCATTTTAATAAAAGTTCGAGGTATTTAATGTTTCGTAAGTGAACGTCGAGTCCCTTGGAACACAACTACTACGGACTTTAATCGTCCTAAAATATCACTGGAATGATTCCCGGGTTTTTATTTTAAAATCCCGACCGACTCTCGGTCTTATAATTACACGTCACGCTCGTGGCGGCGTTAAACATTTTTCGATATATACTGTTAGATATATTTATGATGTCATGTCTAATCTGATTTGTTCAGTTTTAGAACTTATTATCTGAATATCAGAACTTAACTGGAAATCAAAACTTAATGAAGACAGAAAGTTATCAGAACTTAATGCGTCAGAACTTATATCAGGACTTAAGTGCGGATACACTTCAGGGACGAAAAGCATCTGATTTACAGGAGAGGATCTGGATTAAACAAGTAAAGATATGCATGAAGAATTGGACAGCTATAGGACTGCAGTAGATAATCTCTGATTGATATATTCTAGGAAACAGAATCATTATCATATTGTGTATTATATAAACACAGATTAGGGTTTACACTATAAGTGTTATCATTCACGAGAATATTATTCATTGTAACCCTAGCAGCTCTTAGTGATATCATACATCACTGAGAGAGTAGATTAAACCTACTATAACAAAGTTTGATATATTGAATAAACTTGTTTTCCGTTACATACTTGTGTTTATAATCGAATTGATTGTAGATACTATATTCAACCCCCTTTGATAGTATCATTGAGGCCTAACATATACGTATCATACAACATCGCTACATTATATAAAAACTCAATTACTTAGTATCATGGAAAGCATGGCATTTATGCAAGTGATAATAAAACAATCCTTTCACAACACAACAGTATATAGAGTTGGGCTCGTAAACTTGCCTGGGTATCTCGAGGTGGGGGATGCTCTAGGGTCTGCTCGAAAATCTATAATCATAAACACAAACCGTTTCATTAGGTCTCGTTCTAATTCACGGCGACTCGTACTCATATGCTACTTACTATTCGTTTTCTCACTTATTTTACCCTTATTATTCCGTTAAGTACTTATTCATGTCACGGTCGCTTCCTTTTCGAAGGTTCTAATATCCGTTTACATATTCATCGTCGGCTCCGCTAATGAGTTCTAACGGCTTTCTAATCGTGCGGTCTTGGCTCCGATATTTTTATAAACTTAAAAAATCATTATTTTTACTTGAAATTTTTTTAGAAGTTAAGGAACTCTATTTAATACTCTCTGTAAAAATTTCATGATTTATGAACATTTTTAAGTTAATCATTTTTATTTCTAAAATTCGTAATTTATAGCAGTTTTTGTCGCGTAAATCACTTTTAGTAAAATGACCATAACTTTTGATCCATAAATCGGAATCAAGCGATTCAAGCGCCTAAACAATTATTATAACATTTTCTATCATAATCAAGTGTTATTTTTCAAGAAACTATAGTTTATATCTTCGGGACTTTCTGCAGAAACTTAATGTTATGTTTTGTTCCTTATAGCGAAATTATGATTACGATCCGAGTTTCGTTTACACCTTAAATCTCTATACTACCACCAACAATCATCACATCATCACCACCACATTAACTCCTCTCAATAATATAATGTTCTTGGGACAGCAATCATCAACCTTAAATCTACTTAACTAAACATCAAGATTATAATAAATCATTCACCAAAACTATGTATACAACTAAGTTCCAAAAGAGTCTTGAACTTAATACCTTAAATAAAGATAGGTCAAAGATTTATACCTTTATTGAAATCTTGATATCTTTTCTTGATGATGGTGAAGTCTTGGGAGTGTTTGGTAGGGTTTTTGGAACCTAAATCAACCATTAAAATCAAGAAACCAAAGAAAAGTTACTATTCATACTATTCACTATCATCTTTCTTGAATTTATTTCACCCATCAAATCTTGATAAAATGAGCTTAAAAATTTATCTTACCTTAGTTTAGGATGTATGAAGCTTAGGAATTAATGAGGGATTTTTTCCATAACTAGAAGACAGATTTTTGAAATTGATTTCTTTCTCTTTTTGCTTGGGGCCGAATGGAAGAAGGCAAGGGAGAGAGAGAGAGTGATATTTTGAGTGCTTCTTGCTTGCTTCTTGAATAAGACCTGTGTTTGATTTGTATATTCTCTAGTATATATCCTAGAACTAGAGTTATATTGGCATATCTTTGAAGAAATCTTGCTAGCTTTCCTAGGTTACAAGCTAAACTACTTGGTTTAGGTTTTAGCTTACTATTTCCTAGCTTTAAGTGATCATTCCTATATAGATTAACTTAATATTTGATAAAGTAATCATGGTTAATTTTCTACCATGGTTGGTTAGCGTGATACATTTATTTATTCATCTACACGTTTGTTCGGTCGCTTAATCGTTTTCGTAATAATTTCTCATAAACGGTTCGCGGCGTAAATCCTTTCGTATTTATTCTTTATGTTTTGAAATATCGTTCTTGGATATAAATCCATAGGGTTTTAAATTCATAAATATGTTGTGATTCCCGTAATCCTCGATGATTCATAAATACGGTCATTTTTTAAAGTTCGTTTTCTTCGAAAACTAATAGCGTTTACATACACTCATTTGGTACGTATAATCATGTTATCAATTCCGAAACTCAATTTCTCATGCATAACAGAGTGTAGGCTAAAAAGTTTTCCCCGTCTGTCAGGGTTACTATTCATTAAGCGTTTTTACAAAGTCTCAAAATTTTGAGTTATTACAGTCTTCCCCTCTAACAAGGATTCCATCCCGGAATCAATTAGAATATAGGCGAGGATATCTATTCCTCATTGCATCTTCTAGTTCCCAAGTTGACTCTTCAATATTTTGATTTCTCCACAAGATTCTAACCAGCTTCACAGTCTTGTTCCTCAGTAGTTGTTCTTTTTGGTCCATTACTCTTACTGGTTGCTTAACGTAGGTCATGTCTAGTTGTAAATCTACTTGCTCATATTCTATCACCTGTCGCGCATCGGCATGGAATTTTCATAGCATTGACACGTGGAACACGTTGTGCACTAGTTGCAGATTAGGAGGCAAGGCGAGCTCGTAAGCTAGAGGTCTTATTCTCCTCAAAATTTCAAAGGGTCCTATGAATCTGGGACTCAGCTTCCCTTTCTTTCCAAACTTTATCACTCTCTTCCATGGAGATACCTTCAACAATACTGAATCCCATACTTCATATTCTCTGTCTTTTCTGGTCTGGTCGGCATACTTCTTTTGTCTGTCTTGAGCTGCTACCAATCTCTTCCTAATGAGTCCCACCATTTCCCTGGTTTCTTGGACTAACTCGGGTCCCATTACCTTGTGTTCTCCAACCTCATCCCAACATAAAGGAGAGCGACATCTCCTTCCATAAAGAGCTTCATACGGAGGCGATCCTATGCTAGCGTGATAGCTATTATTGTAGGCAAATTCGATCAGGGGTAAGTGGTCATTCCAATTCCCTTTAAAGTCGATGGCACATACTCGCAGCATATCTTCTAGGGTATGAATAGTCCTTTCGCTTTGCCCATCAGTTTGGGGTGGTAAGCGGTACTCATATTTAGTCTGGTGCCTACACACTCCTGGAAGCTTCTCTAAAATCGGGATTTAAACCTTGGGTCTCGATCTGACACTATGGCAACAGGAACGCTGTGTCCACTACAGTTTCCTTCAAGTAAATATACACTAGCTTGTCTACGGTGTAACTTTCGTTGATTGGCAGGAAGTGCGCGGACTTGGTCAGTCTATCTATGATAATCCATATGACATCGTGATTGGTTTTCGTTCTTGGTAGGCCTGTCACAAAATCCATGGCTATATGCTCCCATTTCCATTCCGGAATTTCCAGGGGCCGTAATAGTCCACTCAGTCACTAATTTTCAGCCTTCACTCTCTGGCATGTCTAGCACTTGCTGATCCACTCAGCTACTTCTTTCTTCATGTTAAGCCACCAATAATATTCCTTAAGGTCACGGTACATTTTTGTACTTCCTGTGTGGATCGAATATCTGGAGCTGTGCCCTTCAGGTAGTAGCTCATCCTTTAACTCTTGCACATTTGGAATCCGAATTCGGGATGCATACCTCATGATCCCTTTCTCATCCTTCTCGCATCTGACTTCCTCACCGTTCAATGTTTCTCTTTCTTCATTTATTTTCTTTTCCTGACACGCTCGTATCTTTTCTGTCAGTTTCGGCACTAGTTTAATCTCAAATAATCCTTCTGTTCCTTTACCGGTTATTCTCACGTCAATTTCCATCTTTTCAAATACCTTTACTAACTCCTCAGGTGTCATTATCATTTTGAGTCTCTCTTTTCTACTGAGGGCATCAGCCACCATATTGGCTTTTCCCGGATGATACAAAATTTCACAGTCGTAGTCCTTAATTAACTCTAACCATCTCCTATGTCTCATGTTTAGTTCTTTTTGAGTAAAAATATATATTTGAGGCTCTTATGGTCTGTGTAAATCTCGCATTTCTCACCGTACAAGTAGTGCCTCCAAATTTTTAGGGCAAACACTATGGTTGTTAATTCTAGATCGTGTGTTGGGTATCTGATCTCATACTCCTTTAACTGTCGAGAGGCATATGCGATAATCTTTCCGTGCTGGATAAGCACACATCCTAGTCCTTTATGTGATGCGTCGCTGTATATCACAAACTCTCCCTTTCCATCGGGAAGAGCGAGCACTGGTGCTGACACCAGTCTCCTTTTCAGTTCCCGAAAGCTTTCCTCACATTTCTCTGTCCATAAGAACTTTTCCGTTTTACGGGTAAGTCTAGTCAGTGGGCCGACTATCTTGGCAAAGTCTTGCACGAATCTCCGGTAATAGCCTACTAAACCCACAAAACTTCTAACCTCGGTTGGGGTAGTCGGTCTTTCCCAATTGGATACCGCCTCTATCTTGGCGGGGTCAACTAAAACTCCTTTGCTACTCACTACATGCCCTAAGAACTAAACTTCCTTTAACTAAAACTCGCACTTTGAGAACTTGACATATAATTTCTCATTCCTCAAGATTTCTAAGACTATCCTCAAATGTTTTGCATGTTCTTGCTCTGTCTTTGAGTAGATTAGAATATCATCTATAAAAACTATCACACATATATCTAGGTACTTTTTGAACACTCTGTTCATCAAATCCATAAAGGCTGCGGGTGCATTGGTTAGTCCAAACGACATGACTAAGAACTCATAGTGCCCATTCCTAGTGTGAAAAGCAGTCTTTGGTATATCCTCAGGTTTGATTTTCAACTGGTGATATCCTGTCCTCAAATCTATTTTGGAAAAATGTACAACACCCTTAAGTTGGTCGAATAGGTCATCAATCCTAGGGAGAGGGTACCTATTCTTGATAGTCAGCTTATTCAGCTCCCGATAGTCTATGCATAATCTCATACTGCCATCCTTTTTCTTTACGAACAGTACTGACGCTCCCCCTGGAAACACACTGGGTCTTATCATTCCTTTATCTAATAACTCTTGCAGTTGAGAATCTAGTTCCTTCATATCAATTGGGGCTAGCCTATAAGGGGCCTTGGACACTGGTGATGTCCCTGGTGCTAATTCTATAGCAAATTCTATCCCTCTATCGGGTGGCAATCCTGGTAAGTTCTCTAGAAACACATCCTCAAATTCATTCACTATGGGTATGTCCTGTATGTTGGGAACTTCCTTCTTAGTATCCATCACATAAGCTAAATAGACCTCGTTACCTTTCTTTAACAATCTCTTTGCCTGTTGCATGGTCAGAAATTTCTGGGTCTGTCATTGACCTTTGAACACTACTTTATTTCCATTTTGCACTCTTATCTTTACCCTCTTTCGCTCACAATCTATTTATGCTCCATTACTTGATAACCAATCCATTCCTAAGATGATATCAAATTCTCCTAACACAAATGGGATTAAGTCAACCTCGAAGACTTTCCCTTCTAATTTTAACTTACATTTACGGTGTACTTGATTTACAGGAATTATTTCTTTATTTGCTATCTCCACTTGTAGTACCTCATGTAAAGGTATGGCGTTAAGTTTTAACTTTTTAGCAAAATCTTGAGATATAAATGACTTGGTCGCTCCAGAATCAAATAGGACATTTGCATGTTCGGAATTTAACAGAAGGGTACCTGCTATCACGTCAGTATTTCAGATAGCATCCTGAATGGTCATGTTGAAGGTCCTAGCAGCTGGGGGCCGGTTGGATGCAGCTATGCTCATCCCTGAGGCTGGGGGCTTTAATGTCGGGCAATCCTTCTTCATATGCCCTACCTTCCCACATTGGAAACACATCACGTTGGGTTGGTTGCAGTTATTGGCAAGGTGTCCGGGTTGGTCGCACCTGTAGCATTTCAGAGGGGCTCTCGCCTGGCTGCACACTCTAAGGTGTCTCCTTCTACATGTTTGACACTCCGGTATTGGGGCGGGGGGTTGGCTATGAAATGTTGCCCTAGATTGTCGGCCGCCCTGGCCAACACTCTCACTAGGGGCCTTTCTAAATCCGGGGCCTCTCGCAGGTTGGGACACCACTCCCTTGACGAACCTGCTTGGAAGGCTCTTGTTCCCGGTTCCTCCTCCTCCTCCGCCTTGGTTTCCTATCTTCCTCTTCCTATTTTCCTTTTCCTTCAAACTTTGCTCACTGCCAGCTTTAACAATCGAGGCTTTCTGCACTAAGGTGGCGTAATTTATCAGCTCTAGTACTGCCACTCGGTTCTGGATCCACTATTTCAGATCAAGCTGAAACTCGAGGCTTTATGCACTAAGGTGGCGTAATTTGTCAGCTCTAGTACTGCCACTCGGTTTTGGATCCACTATTTCAGATCAAGCTGAAACCTTCGCACTTTATTTTCTTCGATATTCACAAAATCAGGCACAAATTGTGACAACTCAGTAAACTTGGCCTCATATTCTTCCACAGTCATCTTATCTTGTTTCAGCTCTAGAAACTTAATCTCCATTTGAGTTTCCATAAACCTAGGGAAATAATTGTCTAAGTACTATCGGGTAAATCTATCCCATGGAATCACATCATCAGTCTCGAGGTTTCGGTTGGACTCCCACCAGTAGTTAGCTTCCCCTTTCAATATGTAAAAAGTGAAAATGGTCTTGTGTCGTTCTTCCACACCTAGTATTTTGAAGGACTTTTCTATTTCCTTGAGCCAGGCCCGTGCCTCAACGGGGTCGGCAGATCCTAGAAACTCTGAGGGTTGGTTCAGATTTTCCCTTGAAAGGCAGTGGCCGCAGTCTGTTGGGAAATATGCGGCTGTTGTGGAATGGGCTGTTGGTTCAGATTTTCCCTTAAAAGTTCCATAAACTCATTCATGGGGTTCCCTCCCTGATGGGCATCCTCAGCCTCTTCTTCTACATACTCTTCCTCATCATACTCATTATAGTCTAGGTCTTCTTCACTTTCCTCATTCACTATGTGGTTAGGTCCATCCCGTTGTTGGTTAACAGATGATGCGGGTTATGCCCTGGTTCCTCTTCTACGGGGTGGCATCGTTCTGATAATGAAAATATGTCAATATGGTTGCAAAAATTTTACATTTGGATTAATATATTCATAGGTAAGCATGTCATTTATTATCTAGCATGTTTTTAACAAGTGCAATAATATAGAAATCAATTTCTTAATAACTGCTAGATATATACCATAGGGTCTCCCAATTATATCTTGGGGACAAAACAACTATCTGAGTTCATACATGACCTGATTATAATACATCACCACTTGTCCTTAATACTGAAATACAAATACATATGTCGGGTACCCTGAAGGGCTAGGAATGCTATCTACTACTAGCTATCCTAACAAAATTAGTGACAAGTCACCCAGCCCTTTACAAGGTCCATAAATAGCTACTCGTCTCTCAGTCACTATCGCTGCGCGTGAGGTCTCACACCCTCCTCATCGCTCCTGCCAACATCAGCTCTGCGTCAACTACAGGGATGTATCCCCCCATCTCCGTTATCCTCATATGAACCCGG
Organism: Apium graveolens; assembly: GCF_009905375.1. Taxonomy (NCBI): domain Eukaryota; kingdom Viridiplantae; phylum Streptophyta; class Magnoliopsida; order Apiales; family Apiaceae; genus Apium; species Apium graveolens. The sequence goes on along the minus strand of NC_133649.1, from coordinate 215,428,931 downwards.
GTACGGAGCTCGATCCCATCGATCTCCCTGCGGGCTATGGCCGGGAAAGCAGCTCTGAAGTCCCCTGGATATCCTAGCCTGCTGGCTCTCTCGGCTGTCAGTGCCTGTCGTAGCTCCCCAATGCGGGAAGATGCCGCGGTGAGCTCTGCGTTAAGCTGAACCACTATCCAGTCGTGCACAACTACATGTATGGTCGCTGGAGGTGGTAGAGGTGAGTCTGGGTCGCTGGAGGATATGTCATGAGCCTCGTAGATCTGTGTGTCAATCACATCCTCCCCGTCCTCATCAATATAGGGCAAAGGGATCTGCATCCCTGGGTGTGGTATAGGAGAGAGAACAGTCGGGAGAGGGTACATCTCTATATCTCTCAAGTATATGCCATCTCCCTGAGGCATCTCAATGTCATCAGCTATGGGGACAGGAAGGTCAGTCTCCTCTTCCGGGGGATCCTCAGTAGGGTCATCATCTGAGTCATCAATGGGTGGGTCCTCCGGCTCAGGAGTAGGGTCACGCTCAGGGGCCATAATATCATCAACAGGGTCAACCTCCCCCATGGGCTCCACTGGTACCTGACACAATAGGCAATGTGTTACTAACTTAGAGTCGGAATTCCCTTGAGGGTAAAACTGTCATAACCACCCATGTAGCCTGACGACGAACTCGACTTGAGCTCTAATTGATTATTTATGTTAGATATATTTGAGATGTCATGTCTAATATGTTTCATGTTTAGTTTTCAGATCTTAACAAACAGGAAATATCAGTACTTACTGGAATCAGTACTTAATGGAAGTCAGAACTTAAGGATATCAGAACTTAGGTTATCAAAAGATAAATATCAGAAGATAGATATCAGAACTTATGTACGGGAGGACTTACAGTTAAGGAAGGAAGCTGATTTATAGGAAAGAAGATCGAGACTAATACAAAAGAAGATATGCATGGAAAGAGTTAGAAGATAAGAAGACTTGTATAAGATATCTGATTGATATATTTTAGGAGACAAAATTATATTCCATATCAATTAGAAGTTATCTTGAAACTGTGTACTATATAAACACAGACATAGGTTTACATTATATGTGTTATCATTATCGAGAAGATCATACATTATAACCTAGCAGCTCTCGTGATATTTGTTCATCACTGAGAGAGAACAGTTCCATTATAATAGAGTTTATTATATTGAATATATCTATTTACTGTTACTTGTGTTCGAAATCGATTTGATTATATTAAACACTGTATTCAACCCCCTTCTACAATGTTGTGTGACCTAAAAATTGTTATCAGAGCTTATCTGTTAACACACATACAGTAAAGATCCAAACAATCATGTCTGAAGAAGCAGAAAATCCAACCAAGCCCACCAAAACTGAAGAAACTAAAAACACTCAAATCCACAGTCGATATGAGACTATTAGGGTTCCCATACACTGAGACCTTATGAGTACCCCATATGGAAAGTGAAGATGACTATATTTATGGAAGCTACAGATCCAGAATACCTTGATAGAATTAATGAAGGACCGTATAAGTCAACCAAGCTCTCTGTTGTAGTTGCAGATCAGCCAACAAAGACCATACCAATGGAGAAAAGTGAGTATACAGCTGAAGATATCTCATCCATTGCCAAGGATGCAAAGGTAAGACATTTGCTGCATAGTGCCATTTATAATGTCATGTCAAACAGGGTAATTCATTGCAAGACTGCAAAGGAGATATGGGATGCTTTGGAGATAAGATGCCAGGGAACTGATGCAATCAAGAAGAACAAGAGGACTATACTCACTCAAGAGTATGAGCACTTTGACTTAAAAGCTGATGAGTCATTAACTGACTTATATGACAGGTTTGTCAAACTCTTGAATGATCTGTCACTGGTGGACAAGGAATATGATCTTGAAGATTCAAATCTAAAATTCATTTTAGCTCTTCCTGAAAGTTGGGATTTGAAGTCTACTATTATAAGAGACAACTATGCTCTTGATGAAACTACTCTTGATGAAATTTATGGTATGCTCAAGACTTATGAACTTGAGATGGATCAAAGGAGCAAGAGGCATGGGAGAAAGTCAAGGACAGTTGCTCTTAAGGCCGAGGAGGAATCCCCCAAAGTGGCTGTCTTAAATAAAGGCAAAGGAAAGGCTCTCATCATAAAGTCTGATTCAGAATCATCAAGTTCTGATGATGATGATTCAGAAACTGAAAGTTTACCTGAAATAGATGCTGATGAAGAGATGATAAAATTGTGTGCTCTTATGGTGAAGGGTAGCCTACGGAAAATTCAGAAAGGGAAAGAAGTTTTCTAAGAAAAGTGGAAGTTTTGATAAGAAAGGGTTCAGAAAGTATGAAGGCAAAAGTGCAAAGTCTGACAGAGGAGACAACTCAAATGTCAAATGCTACAATTGTGGTGAAAGAGCCCACATATCTCCTGACTGCAAGAAAGGAAAGAGTGACAAAGGCAAGGCACTTGTCACAAAGAAGAAAAGCTGGACAGACTCTTCAGATTCTGAAGATGAGGTGAATTATGCTTTAATGGCAAATATTGATGGCAGCCCTGAAACTGCTGAATTGAAGGTACCTCAAACAACTTATGCTTTTCATACTGATGATATTACTGAGTTGAGATTATATCTTAAAACCATGTTTATTAGCTACAGAGATCAAACTTTAACATGTGAAAGATTAACTTCTGAAAATCTTGCTTTTAAGAAAAGGAATGATTATTTAGAAAAAGAGTTAGTTATGTTCCATTAAACTCAAAAAGAAAGAGATGATGCTTTTTATGTTAGAGATGAATTGCTAAAATTGAATAAATCTCTAAAAACTGAGTTAGAAAAAGAAAGAGAGATTATCAGGACTTGAACTAACTCTGGCAGAACAACTCAGAATTTATTAAGTAGTGGAAACTGGAAAGAGGGCTTAGGTTATGGAGATGATAAAAGTGAAAAAGGAACTGAACAAATTGAGCCAATTGTTGTTAAACAAATTGCTAAGCCAAAGGTAAATCCTGTTAAGTTTGTAGCTAAAACTGTAAAGTCTGATTCTGAAAAGATGAAAGAATCTGTGACAGAAGTTAAGGAGAAGTCAACTTCTGAAAAATTAGAACAGGATAAACCAGCTGAAGTCAACATAGGCTTAATGATAAAGAAGCAGCTCAAGCATAAGCAGCTTAAGCATAAACTGAAAGAAATAAGGAATGTTAACAAGGTAAAGCCAGCTAGGAAAAATAGGAATGGAAAGGAAGGTGTGAATAAAAGCAATAACTATATGCCTGTTCCTAATGCTCCTAGAAAGAAATGTTATAACTGTGGAAACTCTAACCATCTTGCTTCTTTTTGCAGGAAGAATAAGAATATAAACTCTTTACCTCCTAAGTCAGGAGTTAAGAGTCAGTCTGTTAGGTTTAAGCGATAAAATCCTTGTTTTCATTGTGGTAGTCTATGTCATTCCATTTATACTTGTAAGGAATATCATAGTTTGTACTATGATTATTATCAAATAAAACCTTCTTTGAAGAAAGTTGCTTTAATTCCTTCTAGTGTAAAGTCTGATCAAAGTCTGATATAAGTTCTGATAAACAACATGTTAGCATAAACTCTGATATTAAATCCGCTGCAAATGCTAATAAACTTAAAAAGGCCAAAGGATCCAAGCAAGTATGGGAGTCCTTAAAACTAACCATTAGTGGTCTTTGTGATTGTAGGGCAACAAGAAAAACATCCTAGTACTGGATAGTGGATGTTCAGGACATATGAATGGAAATAAAGCCCCGCTCTCAGACTTTGTGGAGAAAGATGGCCCAGGAGTTTCTTATGGAGATGGCAACATGGGAAAAACTCTGGGATATGACAATATTAATCTTGGGAATGTCATCATTGAAACAATAGCTCTTGTCTCAGGACTTAAATACAATCTGCTGAGTGTGAGTCAAATCTGTGACAGAGGTTATCATGTGGATTTCTTTGAAGAACACTATGAAGTTGTAAGCAATTCTACATGCAAAGTGGTTCTGAAAGGTTACAGGCATGGTAACATTTATGAAGCCAGACTTTCAACAAGTTCTGATGGTTCTGCAATCTGTTTGTTGAGTAGAGCATCAATTGAAGAAAGCTGGAATTGGCATAAAAGACTCTCTCATTTAAACTTCAACAACATAAATGAGCTTGTAAATAAAGATCTTGTGAGAGGACTTCCAAAATCAGTATTTACTCCTGATGGCCTTTGTGATTCATGTCAAAAGGTGAAACAAAGAAAATCTTCTTTCAAGAGCAAAACTGAGTCATCAATTCTTGAGCCTTATCACCTACGGCATGTTGATCTATTTGGTCCAGTCAATGTCGTGTCTATTACAAAGAAGAAATAATCTATGGTTATAGTGGATGAGTTCACAAGGTACACTTGGGTGTACTTCTTGCACAATAAGAATGAAACTTCATTTACTCTAACTGATCATGTCAGACAACTGGATAAGTTGGTCAAAGATTCTGTTAAAATTATAAGAATTGATAATGGCACTGAGTTCAAGAATTCAATCATGGAAGAGTTCTGCAAAGAGCATGGAATCGAACAGGAATTTTCTGCACCTGGAACTCCACAACAAAATGGAGTTGTAGAAAGAAAGAACAGGACTCTCATTGAAGCTGCATGAACTATGCTTGATGAAGCAAGGCTACCAACCTACTTTTGGGCTGAAGTTGTGCAGACTGCTTATTTTATACAGAATGCAACACTCATAAACAAGCATGGAAAAACACCATATGAGATGGTGAAGAAAAAGAAGCCAAATCTGAAATACTTTCATGTATTTGGATGTAAGTGTTTTGTTCTTAAGACTCATCCTGAACAGCTGTCAAAATTTGATCTAAAAGTTGATGAAGGAATTTTTGTTGGATATCCACTTTCCACAAAAGCCTTCAGAGTCTACAATTTAAGAACAAGAGTTGTCATGGAATCTATCAATGTATCTTTTGATGATAAGAAGATTACTGGTCTTGAAGATTTCAATGATCACGATCATCTGAGATTTGAAAATGAAGACTTAAATTCTGATTCTGTAAATTCTGATGACTTAAACTTTGATCCTGTAAGTACTAATGTGATTGAATATGTGGTAACAACTCCAAAGGAAAATGCACCTGTCCAGGGGAAGCAATCTGGAAATCCTACCACATCTCAAGACTCTCAAGAAGCATCAGAACCTGTCACTGGCTCTTTAAGTTCTGATTCATCTAGTTCTGATGAGCCAAATTCTGATAATTCTGGAAACTCTGATACTTCAAATCCTGAAGGATCCAAGTCAAATTCTGAAGTCTCAGAGAGCATAACTACAGGGGGGAATATAAAATGCTGATGGAGACAGTATGGATCATGGGGGAGGATCCAGTTCAAGAAGTCAACTTCAATCTGCAAGAAAGTGGACAAAATCACATACACCTGACTTAATTATTGGAGATCTTGAAGCAGGTGTCAGAACTAGAACTGCAACATCAAATGAATGTCTCTATCAATCTTTTCTATTTTAGAATGAACCAAAGAAAGTGGAAGAAGCTCTTCAAGATGCTGATTGGTTACAAGCAATGCAGGAATAGTTAAATGAATTTGAAAGAAATAAAGTCTGGACCCTAGTTCCAAGACCAAAGAATAGATCAGTTGTTGGCACAAAATGGGTGTTCAGAAACAAAACTGACAGTGATGGCATAATTACAAGAAATAAAGCAAGGTTGGTTGCTAAGGGTTACTCTCAACAGAAGGGTATTGATTATGATGAAACATTTGCATTAGTTATTAGATCAGAAGCCATAAGAATCTTTTTGGCTTATGCTGCCCACAAAAAGTTTAAAGTCTTTCAAATGGATGTGAAAAGTGTTTTTCTTAATGGAGAATTGGAAGAAGAGGTCTATGTTGAACAACCTCCAGGCTTTGTAGATTCAAAATTTCCAAATCATGTCTACAGGCTTGACAAAGCACTTTATGGCCTTATGCAAGCTCCTAGAGCATGGTATGAGACTTTAGCTCAATTCCATCTGGAAAGTGGATTTCACAGAGGTACAATTGATAAAACACAATTCTACCTCAACCATGGAAAGGACTTACTTTTGGTACAGATATATGTTGATGATATCATATTTGGTTCTACAAATGCCAAACTCTGTGAGAGGTTTGCAAAGCTAATACAGTTAAGATATCAAATGAGTATGATGGGAGAACTCAAGCAAAATGAAGAAGGTACTTTTATCTGTCAATCCAAGTATACCAGAAATTTACTGAAGAAATTTGGAATGCAAGATTGTTCAACTGCATCCACTCCCATGGCCACTGCAACCAAGTTAGATAAAGATCTGGCTCATCAGTAGATATTACTAACTACAGAGGTATGATTGGTTCTTTACTCTATTTAACTACAAGTAGACCTGATATTATATATGTTACCTGTCTTTGTGCAAGATTTCAGGCTGATCCAAGAGAACCTTACTTAATAGATGTGAAAAGAATTTTCAAGTATCTTAAGGACACAGCCGATCTAGGATTGTGGTATCCTAGAGAATCAGATTTTAAGCTAATAGGTTACTCAGATGCAGATTTTGCAGGATGCAAAATAGACAGGAAAAGCACTAATGGAAGCTACCAATTTCTTGGAGGCAGATTGGTTTCTTGGTTTAGTAAGAAACATAAGTCAATTTCCACATCAATTGCACAAGCATAATATATTGCTGCAGGAAGCTATTGTGTTACAACCGCTATTTTCGTGTAATATTATTTGTGGATTTGGTATAATATTAAAGCCGAATGAAATATATTCAATGATTGTACGCTTGTGTGAGTGAAAATTTCTGCATTATAAATTTGCTTTATGTACTATATGATTTTTCAAAGCAAGAGTTTATTTAAATTCTTTATTTTTGATTTATAAGGAATATTCTAAGCCTTGAAAAAATTTTCTTTTAAAAGGGATTTTGTTCACAAATTTTGAAAATGATTTTAAAAAGTCTCTAAAAATCCAAGTTATTTTATGGTATAAATTTTATAATTTTTGAACTTGTATTTTATTTTATAAAAATAAATCTTTACAAATTTTATTTGTTATAATTAGCAAATTACATAGCTATCCTTGCATGCAAATACACTTCCATTTAACTAAGGGGTAAGGAAGACATTTCCAACCCCACTCACTTTCATTCTACTAACCAAGTTACCACTTTGTCCTTGCATGCAAATCTACCTAACTTTAGCTAGAAGGATACTTGTGTCATTTCTTAAATCCACTCACATGGGGTCAAATCAAAAGCATAAAAACCAAACAAATATGATTACCACTTCATTTTTCACTCCACCATTCCACACCTCCGTCCTTCTTTTTTTCCCCTCCTCTCGGCTCTCCCCTCTCACTCTCGGCTAAAAGTCGAAACCCCCTCCCCATTTTTTTTTCTTCAATCCTCAACCAAGCTTCCACTTTTTACACAAGTAAATTTTACTTCCCATACCATGATCACTCATATTTCAAAGAGTTTTGAATAGAAAGTTTAAGTTTTGAAGTTGCATGTTAAGGTTCTAGTTGAAACTCAATGTACAACCTTGATTCTTGTGAGTTTAGTGTTGTTTTTGAGAGGAATACAAGGATTGGATAAGTTCCAAGTCTTGAGAGTGAAACTCTTGATGATTAAGTGGCCATTCCCATCCATTTCATTCGGCCATGACCATATGGGAGCCGAATGAATGGTCCTTAAGACTATTCTTGTTGCTTAACTCAATTTTTGCATGTTTATGTGATAATAACTTGAATTTATGGTGAAAATTGGATAAAACTCTTTGCATGCTAAGTGATCATCTAGGAATATCTTATGCTAGGATTGCATGTCAATTTTATGATAGAATATAAGTAGAAAATGTGTTGTTTTGGTTTGCAAAACCCGAGGACATGCATGCATGTGGATTTCTCTTAGAATGTTGTAAGATTTTGATCATTTGGAAAGATTTTGTTAGAAAGCCTTAATTTCAGTAGGAATAATGTGTTAATATTAATTTATGCTTCTTGTTGCATGGTAAAAATTCGTGGTTATCTTTTATAAAAATGCATATCTTGTTGTTTCAAAAGCATGAAGATTTGTGATTTGGGAAGTGTAGTTTATTTTGTTTTGCCATAATTGTACCTTAGGTAAGGATGATCTCACCCAAGGTTATTTTAAGAATAAGGGAGTTAGTTCAGTAGATTACCATATATAAGTCTTGGTTTAAGTATTGAGTTGTTGTTAGTTGAGTTTGTCAAGTCAAAAACCTTGGAAAATGAGAGTTATAGTTTCTGCAGAAAATCAGTTTAGTACCCTGAGGTTTAGAGTGAGTTTTGACCATGTCATTGATGTGCACTTTGAGGCCCAAGCTACCAGAAGTTAGTATTGGGAGTATATAAAAGGTTTTAGGAGTTGGTTGGAGGTTTGCATGTCATTTGGTTAGGTGCACAAGTAGAATAACAAAATCTGTCTAGCAGGGGACAGTTTTGTTGTAACTTAGAAATAAGAAGATTTGACTATGTCAAGGGTAGGTCCTCATTAGGCCCTATTGGGCCTTAGTTAGAGGGAGTGTCAGAGAAGTTTTTCCAACCATAGTTCATAGGATATGAGTTAGAACCATGTGTCACAAGTTAATTCAAGTCAGGGCGTTTTCTGCCCAGAAAAACAGGGGAACCTTGGACTTTTAGCATAGGCCCAAGAAGGCCCAAGCCAGGCCCTTGAGCCACATCAAGTTTGTGAGATGCCCTTAGGTCAGGAGAGTCTTGTGTAAAAGTTTTGAAGGAAAACTTGTAGTTTAAGAGTGTCTAATACAGAGGTCAAGGAAAAGTTCAAGGAAAATCTTCACAGAAAGTAATTTCTGATGTTAGCAAATCTTCTACACAGAAAATGTCAAGTTCTGATAAACAAAGTCTGATGTCAAGTTCTGATATTCTGATTCAGTCATGATCTAAAGACTCTCAGAAGTTTTTACAAACTCTGAAGCTAAAAGGGAAGCAGACTATTGTTTATTACAATCTCAAGGCAAGTGATTCAACTTGACCTTCGTCTTTACTATAAACAGTTCATATATATTGATGCCATTTTCCTGAGTCATTTTGATATATTTAAATCAAGCGTATCTTTCGTTTATCTTTGAATTATATAGAAATGCCATGAACCCTCGAGTATGTATTACAAGTAGTTCAAAAGTCTTTTCATGATAGTTAATTGCCATGATAAAATAAAGAGTTGATATATTACTTGATTGATCCTCTTGATTAACATGCTGATGATTCCTAAGTATTGATATCTCATCCTGATACTTGAACCCCTATAGAACCTTACCTTGAACCCTGAAAGTCAGATACTTATCAAAGTGATTCCTCATTGATTGATACCCCTCTTTCTTATTCTAAAGCTTGACAATTCTGATATATCCTGAGCTAAAAATCATTTCTTCATACCTTAACACCCTTAGTATTCATGAAGCTTACCTCCTTGATGATCCAGCACTTGAACCTTGACGAGAAACCATTGCTTTAAGCCCAGTTTGGCAATACCCCTTCATATTATCCATTAGTCCCACCAATTTTTCCTGTCCAATTTCTGACATATGAAAACCTTTTGGTTACCCTAATGGAGTAAAGTTTTGTGAATCATGGCCCTGAGATTTAGTACCATATTTCCCGTGTTTCGAGTTGATCTATAATCCCTTAATAAAAATGTTTATTGTTAAAAGAGATTTTGTTATAATTCGGCATCAGTTTTTGAAATAAATAAAATGTGGGTTTTCAGTCCCAAAGGGGGATAAATGTTTTCCTTGAATAGTGGATCTGGACTGAGACGCGAGTCCTTTCCACACTTATATTAGGCTTAAAAGTTGCCTAGGGATTCCCGTCAATGTTTTAGAACCCAGCGAGGTTCGGGATTACTTCGCGGCTGATCACCGGCTGTAATCCGTAGCGTCATAAAATGGTTTTGATTAAGACATGATTTTAAAATTATTTTGATACAAGAAAAATGATGCCATCTCACATAAGTTTTATCTCTCGTTATCATTGGTTATGTCTTTCCATTGTCATTCTTAAAGGTATATCTCGATTTATGTTTTGTGTCATACTGTTAGCACTTGTTGAGCATTTGGCTCACTTCTTGCTTTACGTTGATATTACAGCTAGCAGCTATGGTTAGATTCAAGTAGACTGCCCGTAAGACCTGTGATGCTGATGCTTATGTTCGAGCTCAGGTAGAATAAGTAATAATAGTTTGTGTGAGGACTCAGTAATTGTAATCAGATGTAATAGTTGGTAGTGTTGGGCTGTTCCAAACCCTAAACTGTAAGATCTTGGAGTTGGTTGTGTATTCTTCCCTTAAAATGTTGTAATAGCTATATTTATTTTGCTGTTTAAGTTGGGGGTGCGACAGGTTTTGGTATTAGAGCTACGGTTTAGAGTCCCTGGACAGCCCAAATAGGTTATAGGATATGTGTGTAGGTTATTGATAATATGCGAGAGAGTAGGTTAAGTAAAGTATTATTAATACTCCTTTTATTGGTTGTCAGCAAAGGGCGCATTCCTCGTCATCCTCTGGGTCGGACGACACTATTGCTTTCACAGTGTATGCTGAGTTGAGGCGCGAGTTCGACATGCTTCAGGGCAAGTACGACCGACTGATAGACCGACTGAAGAACGTGTATCCGGACAGCCGAAACTATGAAGGGAAGCCCAAGGAGTAGATGACTGTGAGGCTTGAGACCTTGGTTCCGTACGTCAACACTGAGCTTGAGGAGATGCCAGCGCACCGGGACCGCACCAGCCAGTATGTCATTCAGATGGTGGCGGATGAGCTCCAGAGCATTGTGAAGACGCTTCGAGAAGAAAAGACTACCAAGCCCCGTTCAGATGGAGTGGAGCCTTAGTTCTTTCCATTTACCTTTCATGTTGTTGTACTGTCAGATTCTGTGGAATCCCCAGTTGTTTCCGTTGTTCCTTTAAATAAGCCTGTTATTCCTAGAATCAGACTATGTCCCAATCCTATGTACTGTGACCTTTACAATTTCAATAATTATGTTCTATTGTTCCATTTGCTCTCAAATGTTATTTTACGTTTTATATATATATATATATATATATGCATCACCATATCTGCTTAATTTGGAAACTTGACCCCATATGTAAATAAGAATGCCATGCGATACCCTCGAATCATTTTACCATTCATATCTGTTTTGACATAACTCTTATTTCAGGATTATGCCTCCCAAAAAGAAGAACCCAACAACCACATCCACTACAGACCCAAACATTCTTCGATTACTGGAAACCTTGCAACAGCAGACCAATGTTATAGCTCAACAACAACTAACTCTTCAACAACGAATTGAAAACCAAGATAACCGTGAGCCACACCAACCACCTGAACCACCAGTACCACCTAGACAAATTGTCACTTTCAAGGCTTTTCATAATGTGAATCCACCTGTATTTCATGGTACCACTGATCCAGTGATAGCTAACATATGGATCAAGGAGATGGAAAGGGCTTTTGAGTTGGTACAGTTAGGAGACGATCAGAAGATGCCGTATGCCACTTACTTCTTGAAGGGAGAAGTCATCTATTGGTGGGAATCAGTAAAAGCTATGGAAGTCACTCAGCAGGTTTCTTGGGAGAGATTTAAGAAGTTATTTCTGGACAAGTATTACCCTAAGTACATGCAGAATCAGATGGAGCTAAAATTTCTTGAGTTGAAGAAAGGGAACATGACTGTATTGGAGTATGAGAAGAAGTTCACTGAGTTGTCAAGGTTTGTGACAAAGTATACCAGCACTGAGGAGGAAAAAGCAAAGAAATTTCAGCAAGGATTGGAGCCTTGGATCAGAGATAGGGTGGCTATGTTTGAGATTGAAACTTATGCGGGAGTAGTACAGAAAGCTACTCTGATTGAGAATAATGGGATGCAGTCAAGGAAAGAGAGGGATAACAAGAAGAGGAAGGTTCCATTTTATGGAGAAAAGTCTGAAGCCGGAAGTTCACAAGATCGGAATGTAAAAAGGATGGGTTTCCAGAAGGGCGAAAATTTTCAAAAGAAAGGAAATTTGGGTAAAAGGCAAGAATCGAAGGGGAACAATCAGGCAAGCCAAGGGCAAGTTGGAGAAAACAGGTTCCAGAGGCCAGAATGCAAGCACTGCGGAAGAAGGCACCCCGGAGTGTGTAATAAGCTGAGCATGACATGCTTCAGGTGCAATCAGAAGGGACATTTGGCGAATGAGTGCAAGATGCCGAAGCCAGGAGTTACGTGTTACAAGTATGGGAAGACTGGACACATAGCTAGGGAGTGCAAGGTAACCGGACCAATCAAAGCTCTGATGAATGTGGCAAGTACCAGTGCAAGCGTTCCAGCTGAGGTATTGGCGTTACCTCCACCACCCGCACCAACCCCGCAAGCAACAACAAGGACATTTGATTTAAGGATGAAGGATGCTGTACATAATTCAGAGGTGATAGCAGGTACACTTTTACTCAATAATGTCAAAGCTAAAGTATTGATTGATTCGGGAGCAACAAGATCTTTCATATCAGAATCTTTTGTTGATAAGCTTCAATGAGATAAAATGGTTATGAGTGAGGTAGTAAATGTGGTAATTGCGAACCAAGAGAAGATTCCTGTGAATCAATTTTGTCCAAAGTGTGAGATTGATATTTCGGGGTATAAGTTTTCAGCCGACTTGATACTCTTCAAGTTGGGAGAGTTTGACATAATTTTAGGAATGGATTGGTTAGGAGAGAATAGCGCTCAGATTAATTGTAAGACCAAAAGAGTGTATTTAAAGACGAAGAGTGGAGAGAAGGTAGTATTTAAGGGGCAGAGGCAAGAGCAATTATTTCTTACAATTGTTCAGGCTAAGAAGCTACTTAGAAAAGGCTGTGAGTCGTTCCTAGCTTATGTAGTGGATTCGGAAAAAGGCAGCCCCAGTATGGAAGATATCCCTGTAGTTAACGAGTTCCCAGATGTGTTTCCTGATGAACTACCAGGCTTACCACCAGATCGATAAATCGAGTTCGAAATCAACCTTGCTCCAGGAACGGAACCAGTTTCAAAGGCCCCATATAGGATGATACCAGCAGAAATGAAAGAGTAGGCGCGCCAGCTACAAGAATTATTGGATAAGGGAGTGATACGGCCAAGTGCGTCGCCATGGGGAGCACCTGTTCTGTTTGTAAAGAAGAAAGATGGGAGTATGCGTCTATGCATAGATTATCGGGAGTTGAATAAGGTAACGATCAAGAACCGCTACCCGCTACCAATGATAGATGACCTTTTTGATTAGTTGAAGGGAGCAAAATACTTTTCGAAGATTGATTTGAGATCGGGATACCATCAATTAAAGATCAAAGAAGAAGATGTTCCCAAGACCGCATTCAGGACCAGATATGAGCATTATGAATTCCTAGTAATGTCGTTTGGATTGACCAACGCTCCGGCCGCATTTATGGATCTGATGAATCGGGTATTTAAGAAGTATTTGGACAAATTTGTCATGGTATTCATTGATGACATCCTTATTTATTCTAAATCGGAAGAAGAACATAAGCAGCACCTCTGGATAGCATTGGAGATACTCCGACAAGAAAAGTTGTATGCCAAGTTTACCAAATGTGAGTTTTGGTTAAAGGAAGTTCATTTTTTGGGGCATGTCATTGGAAATGAGGGAGTTAAAGTGGATCCGGCAAAGATTGAGGCAGTTATGAGTTGGGAGAGGCCAAAGACTCCTACGGAAGTGCGAAGTTTTCTAGGATTGGCCGGATACTATAGAAGATTCGTCAAGGATTTCTCGAAGATCGCCATGCCATTGACCAAGTTAACCAGAAAGAATCAAAAGTTTGAATGGAGTGCAGAATGTGAAGATAACTTTCAAGAATTAAAGCAGAAGTTGGTAACAGCTCCGGTATTAGTACTTCCAGATGACCAAGGAAACTTTGTAATATTCAGCGACACTTCACATAAGGGTTTGGGTTGTGTGTTGATGCAACACAGTAAAGTGATCGCGTATGCGTCAAGACAGTTGAAACCGCATGAGTTAAAGTACCCGACGCATGACCTGGAACTAGCCGCCATAGTGTTCGCACTCAAGATTTGGAGACACTACCTCTATGGAGAGAAGTGTGAAATCTACACGGATCACAAGAGTTTAAAGTACATTTTTACTCAGAAAGAGCTCAATATGAGGCAGAGGAGATGGCTGGAATTGATCAAGGACTATGACTGTTCGATAAATTACCATCCTGGAAAGGCGAATGTAGTGGCCGATGCTCTGAGTAGGAAGAAGAGACTGAATATGATGATAACATCAAAAGAGTTATCTGAAGAAATCGAAAGATTGGAATTGGAACTTTGTGCTTATGGAAAAGTCGAGGAAGTTTGTCGTGCAATGACCTTTCAGCCAACACTAGTGGAAAAGATAAAGAAGTGTCAAGAAGAAGTAATGGAGAAAGAGAAGAATCAGTTATCTGGAGAGGAGATTAATACTCAAAAGGATGAGCAAGGGATACTAAGGTTTTCATCCAGAATATGGATTCCTCATGTACTTGAATTAAAGAATGAGATCCTCCATGAAGCCCACAATTCGAAATTTTCAATCCACCCGGGAAGCACCAAGATGTATCGAGACTTAAAGAAGAACTTTTGGTGGCCAAATATGAAGCGAGACGTGGCAGAATGGGTTGCGAAGTGCTATACTTGTCAAAAAGTGAAGGCAGAACATCAACGACCAAGCGGATTAATTCAGCCCCTGAAGATTCCAGAATGAAAATGGGAAACTATCGCTATAGACTTTATAGTAGGACTACCGCGAACGAAATCCGGACATGACGCAATATGGGTTATAGTTGATCGTCTTACGAAGTCGGCGCATTTCCTTCCAATAAATGAGAAGTCGTCACTGGATAAGTTGGTTCATCTGTATGTGCGCGAAATCGTACTAAGGCATGGAGTACCCGTATCAATAGTTTCAGACAGAGATCCCCGATTTAATTCAAGATTTTGGAAGCAATTTCAGGAATGTCTTGGCACGAAGTTAAATATGAGCACGGCGTACCACCCCCAGACTGATGGCCAGAGTGAAAGGACAATTCAAACAATTGAAGATATGTTGCGCAGTTGTTCAATTGATTTTGCAGGAAGTTGGGGCGATCATTTGCCATTGATTGAATTCTCTTACAACAACATCTATCATTCCAGTATCGGCATGCCACCATACGAAGCTTTGTACGGGAGAAAATGTAGATCACCAACAAATTGGATGAAGTAGGGGAAGGAAGAATTCTAGGCTCAGAATTGGTACAACAGTTGCATGACTCGGTCAAGTTAATTCAAAAAAGGTTGCTTGCTGCTCAAGATAGACAGAGGAAGTATGCGGATCCAGCGCGTAAGGATGTTCAATTCCAAATTGGCGAAGCTGTATTGCTGAAGGTGTCACCTAGAAAAGGGTTGATGAGATTTGGCAAGAAAGGGAAGTTAGCACCTAGATACATAGGTCCTTTTGAGATTCTGAGTCAAGTGGGAAAGGTGGCCTACGAGTTGGCCTTACCACCTCAGTATCAGCATGTGCATAATGTGTTCCATGTGTCGTTGCTTAAGAAGTATAATCCTGATGCTAGCCATGTGATAGAATATGAACCTGTAGAAATTCAGGCAGATCTGTCATTTGTGGAGCAACCGGTTACAATACTCGACTGGCAAGTAAAGAGTCTTAGAAATAAGTCGGTAAGGTTAGTGAAAGTGCTTTAGAGGAACCCTAAGGTCGAAGAATCGACTTGGGAGTTAGAGTCTGATATGCGTTTCCGGTATCCTCATCCGTTCTCTTAGATTCTGGGGACAGAATCCCTTAAGGGGGAGAGGATGTTACAACCGGTATTTTCGTGTAATATTATTTGTGGATTTGGTATAATATTAAAGCCGAATGAAATATATTCAATGATTGTACGCTTGTGTGAGTGAAAATTTCTGCATTATAAATTTGCTTTATGTAGTATATGATTTTTCAAAGTAAGTGTTTATTTAAATTCTTTATTTTTGATTTATAAGGAATATTCTAAGCCTTGGAAAAATTTTCTTTTAAAAGGGATTTTGTTCACAAATTTTGAAAATGATTTTAAAAAGTCTCTAAAAATCCAAGTTATTTTATGGTATAAATTTTATAATTTTTGAACTTGTATTTTATTTTATAAAAATAAATCTTTACAAATTTTATTTGTTATAATTAGCAAATTACATAGCTATCCTTGCATGCAAATACTCTTCCATTTAACTAAGGGGCAAGGAAGACATTTCCAACCCCACTCACTTTCATTCTACTAACCAAGTTACCACTTTGTCCTTGCATGCAAATCTACCTAACTTTAGCTAGAAGGATACTTGTGTCATTTCTTAAATCCACTCACTTGGGGTCAAATCAAAAGCATAAAAACCAAACAAATATGATTACCACTTCATTTTTCACTCCACCATTCCACACCCCCTCCTTCTTTTTTTCCCCTCCTCTCGGCTCTCCCCTCTCACTCTCGACTAAAAGCCGAAACCCCCTCCCCATTTTTTTTTCTTCAATCCTCAACCAATCTTCCACTCTTTACACAAGTAAATTTTACTTCCCATACCATGATCACTCATATTTCAAAGAGTTTTGAATAGAAAGTTTAAGTTTTGAAGTTGCATGTTAAGGTTCTAGTTGGAACTCAAAGTATAACCTTGATTCTTGTGAGTTTAGGGTTGTTTTTGAGAGGACTACAAGGATTGGATAAGTGCCAAGTCTTGAGAGTGAAACTCTTGATGATTAAATTGTCATTCCCATCCATTTCATTCGGCAATGACCATATGGGAGCCGTATGAATGGTCCTTAAGACTATTCTTGTTGCTTAACTCAATTTTTGCATGTTTATGTGATAATAACTTGAATTTATGGTGAAAATTGGATAAAACTCTTTGCATGCTAAGTGATCATCTAGGAATATCTTATGCTAGGATTGCATGTCAATTATATGATAGAATATAAGTAGAAAATGTGTTGTTTTGGTTTGCAAAACCCGAGGACATGCATGCATGTGGATTTCTCTTAGAATGTTGTAAGATTTTGATCATTTGGAAAGATTTTGTTAGAAAGCCTTAATTTCAGTAGGAATAATGTGTTAATATTGATTTATGCTTCTTGTTGCATGGTAAAAATTCGTGGTTATCTTTTATAAAAATGCATATCTTGTTGTTTCAAAAGCATGAAGATTTGTGATTTGTGAAGTGTAGTTTCTTTTGTTTTGCCATAATTGTACCTTAGGTAAGGATGATCTCACCCGAGGTTATTTTGAGAATAATGGAGTTAGTTCATTAGATTACCATGTATAAGTCTTGGTTTAAGTATTGAGTTGTTGTTAGTTGAGTTTGTCAAGTCAAAAACCTTGGAAAATGAGAGTTATAGTTTCTGCAGAAAATCAGTTTAGTACCCTGAGGTTTAGAGTGAGTTTTGACCATGTCATTGATGTGCACTTTGAGGCCCAAGCTACCAGAAGTTAGTATTGGGAGTATATAAAAGGTTTTAGGAGTTGGTTGGAGGTTTGCATGTCATTTGGTTAGGTGCACAAGTAGAATAACAAAATCTGTCCAGCAGGGGACAGTTTTGTTGTAACTTAGAAATAGGAAGATTTGACCATGTCAAGGGTAGGACCTCATTAGGCCCTATTGGGACTTAGTTATAGGGAGTGTCAGAGAAGTTTTTCCAACCATATTTCATAGGATATGAGTTAGAACCATGTGTCACAAGTTAATTCAAGTCAGGGCGTTTTCTGCCCAGAAAAACAGGGGAGCCTTGGATTTTAGCTTAGGCCCAAGAAGGCCCAAGCCAGGCCCTTGAGCCACATCAAGTTTCTGAGATGCCCTTAGGTCAGGAGAGTCTTGTGTAAAAGTTTTAAAGGAAAACTTGTAGTTTAAGAGTGTCTAATGTACTCAAGAAACTATAGTTGTCATTCTGAAATTTGCACCAGTGAGCACTTTCACTTATCACATAGTTTTAGAACACTTAGAAGTGAGTATTAGGTCGACCACCATAGTTGTAAGATAGTATAAGGTCAGTAGAGCAAATGGCACAAGTGAGGGTCAATAGGTTTTGGATAATTTAGAAAAGGCACATCGAGTTAGGAAGTCAAAATTTGAAGACCTTGTCTAGTTTAGCGACCAAGTGACTAAAGTTGTGAGTCGAGATCATCCAAGCCTAGTGTCGCATTATGGTGTATATGGTGTTATTTGGTATTAATATATGATATGTGAATATGTGGCTATGTGTACTTTTGTAATTTAAAGGTGAATATAAAATTAAGTGCGTATAGGCCTAAGTGCCATCCGTGTTTAATTTCGGGTTGTAAATAGGTTAAGATGGTAATAATATATTATAATGAGGATTATTATTTATGTAGGATCTCGAGACGAGGGAAAACTTGCCATAAAGGTTGAGTGAAGCTCCAGTTGTTGCTCCTACCAGTCAGACCAGACCAGCATTTCTCAAGGCAAGTGATTCAACTTGACCTTCGTATTTACCATAAACAGTTCATATATATCGATGCCATTATCCTGAGTCATTTTGATATGTTTAAATCAAGCGTATCGTTCGTTTATCTTTGAATTATATAGAAATGCCATGAACCCTCGAGTATGTATTGCAAGTAGTTCAAAAGTCTTTTCATGATAGTTAAATGCCATGATAAAATGAAGAGCTGTTATATTACTTGATTGATCCTCTTGATTAACATGCTGATAATTCCTAAGTATTGATATCTCATCCTGATACTTGAACCCCTATAGAACCTTACCTTGAACCCTGAAAGTCAGATACTTATCAAAGTGATTCCTCGTTGATTGATACCCCTCTTTCTTATTCTAAAGCTTGACAATTCTGATATATCCTGAGCTAAAAATCATTTCTTCATACCTTAACACCCTTAGTATTCATGAAGCTTACCTCCTTAATGATCCAGCACTTGAACCTTGACGAGAAACCATTGCTTTAAGCCCAGTTTGGCAATACCCCTTCATATTATCCATTAGTCCCACCAAATTTTCTTGTCCAAGTTTTGACATATGAAAACCTTTTGGTTACCCTAATAGAGTAAAGTTTTGTGAATCATGGCCCTGAGATTTAGTACCATATTTCCCGTGTTTCGAGTTGATCTATAATCCCTTAATAAAAATGTTTACTGTTAAAAGAGATTTTGTTATAATTCGGCATCAGTTTTTGACATAAATAAAATGTGGGTTTTCAGTCCCAAAGGGGGATAAATGTTTTCCTTGAATAGTGGATCTGGACTGAGACACGAGTCCTTTCCACACTTATATTAGGCTTAAAAGTTGCCTAGGGATTTCTGTTAATGTTTTAGAACCCAGCGAGGTTCGGGATTACTTCGCGGCTGATCACCGGCTGTAATCCGTAGCGTCATAAAATGATTTTGATTAAGACATGATTTTAAAATTATTTTGATACAAGCAAAATGATGCCATCTCACATAAGTTTTATCTCTCGTTATCATTGGTTATGTCTTTCCATTGTCATTCTTAAAGGTATATCTCGATTTATGTTTTGTGTCGTACTGTTAGCACTTGTTGAGCATTTGGCTCACTTCTTGCTTTACCCTAATATTACAGCTAGCAGCTATGGTTAGATTCAAGCAGACTGCCCGTAAGACCTGTGATGCTGATGCTTATGTTCGAGCTCAGGTAGAATAAGTAATAATAGTTTGTGTGAGGACTCGGTAATTGTAATCAGATGTAATAGTTGGTAGTGTTGGGCTGTTCCAAACCCTAAGCTGTAAGATCTTGGAGTTGGTTGTGTATTCTTCCCTTAAAATGTTGTAATAGCTATATTTATTTTGTTGTTTAAGTTGGGGGTGTGACATGTTGTACACAGATTCTTTGGATGAAGAATCAGTTACTGGATTATAGGTTAGAATTTTCTAAAATCCCTATTTACTGTGGTAATCAAAGTGCTATTGCTATGACAGGTAATCCAGTTCAACACTCAATGACAAAGCACATCAGCATTAGGTACCATTTCATAAGGGAACATGTGATGGAAGGTACAGTGGAATTGCATTTTGTTCCAACAGATCAATAACTAGCAGATATCTTCACAAATCACTATGTGAAGCTACTTTTACAAGACTGGTAAATGAACTTGGAATGGTTTCAGGTTCTTTCTCTAAATCTGCTTAGTTTTTGTTTTTATGCATCAGACTTTATGATCAGTGTTTATAGATTATCTTATCTTCATGTAATCTATACTTAATTTGAAAATTCATTAAATGCTGATTGTTATCTGATGTGGATCTTTAAACTCTGAAAGTGTTTTGAATGTTCTATGACTATTCAATCCAATGAGGATAACTGTGCTAGATGCTGACCTAGTAGTCTTTAACATACTAGAAATCCCATGTTTGAATTAGTTGTTTATGTGGAAATTCATTAACACAGGCATACTAAGTCAAAAACTAGATTCTTGCTTCTTATCTGTTAAATTCTGATGTCAGTAAATCTTAAGAATGAACTAAATGCTGATAAGCCTCACTTATCTAAAGAAAAGAAAAGAATAATAAAAGTGAGGTACTCCTTTGAGATCTAGAGTAAATATATGGAAGGAAAGACCCAAGTGCATTGCTGGTATTAAGTTATATGCATTAGAAAAGCAAATAAATTTTTCTTGGTGACTTTTCACATTCTCTGATTACTGGAGAAATACTCTAATAATAGCATAAATTCTGAAAAGCAGTTGTGACTCACTTACACTGAGAATCCACTGTTAAAAGGAATTTCAAAATATGCATAAAATGAGCACAAACAGTTGAGGTGGACTCTTGCATAAATTTTTTCTATAGTAGACTTCATGATTGTTTAAAGATTTTAAGCACTTTTCTTAGTTATGCCTTATTTCTAAGATGTACTGAAGTTTATCAAACTTTAATCTTTATCTGATATTTTGCTGAATGCACATACTTTCACTCCATATGAATGATGAAAATTACTGTGGTGATTAAGTTGTTTTTAACAAACAGTTAAGTGTCATTTGCATAAATTCTGAGGACAAGTTCTGATGAAAGTTATGATGATTAAACTCTGAAGAATTAAGTCAGTATTTGTATGAAGAATCACAGAAAAAGATATTCATTTTTTGAGTCCAGAAGCCATATTCTAATGACTGTTAAAATCTGATACAAGTTAAAGTTCTGATATTAAATAATGATGGAATCCTTGATGCTTACGTGGCATTATTCTTTACTTGACTTATTTGTGGTAAAAACTGAAATAGTCATATTTAATCAGAATATTTAGGTGAGATAAAAATAGTCATAATCATTAAGGGTTAGTGGTAAACGTGTTTGTCTTGAAAAACTGCATGTGCACAGTAATTGTTACTTATTTCCAGTGCCCATCAATCCTGCTTTAACTTTTTACTGACTGTTATTATTACACATCGGTCTAGGGAGACGAGGCATCATTATTTCTACTCTTAATCGTTAAATAGTCCCGAGTCCCTTGGTATTCCGATGGCTATTTAAACCGATAATTCATGTCAGCCAAATCATCTTCCATTTTCTCACAAACTCACTCTCTCTCTTAATTCTCATCATTTTTCTTCTTCATAAACAAAAATGGTTCTTTTCAACTTGTTCATGAACTATGAAAATTTCAATATAGAGTTGAGTTGTGATGACTGGCAATAGGAGTGGCATATCACCGCCATTCCTGAAGAGATCTGGAACTCTGTTCCACAAGAGGTTCACACAGACCTCTTGTTCTTTTTGATGGACTATCAGCTCCATCTTGATCGATTGGAAGAAGAAAGGAGAGAGGCTCTCCTTCAGCAAGAACGGATCATCCATCTTGCAGTGCTCTTTGTCAGCAGCAGGAGGAACTAGTCGATCAGTTTTCTTCTAGGACTAAGGCTGTTGATGTTAACCATCTTAGACTAGGACTATCTTGTAATTTTTGCATGTAATCTATAAATTTAATGAAATGTACTCGTTTGATATATTAATGAAATTTCCTTTAATTGCAAGATTTAGTATGTGTTTATCTCATATTATGTGAATATGAATCTAATTGAACTGTATCTTTTGATGAATGTTTGACTAAAATTATGGTCAATAATAAATTTTGATGAAGTGGACACATTTTAAGCACATGTTCATGCATCAGAACCTGTGACAGTTGGAGCTGGGAATGTTACTTCTCAGAAAGAAACTGCAGCTCAAAGTTTTGATACTTTGAAGAGGAAATCTGTAAGTTCTGAAGCTGCTAAAGCAACTTCTTCACTGGCAAGGAGACTAAAGAAAATGAGGGCAGAAAGGTACAAGACCAAGCCTATATCTGAGGAAGGGGATCAGGAATCTCTGATCTCATCAGAACCTGTGGTAATTGAAGCTCTGCCATTCCCTACTCAAGCTCAGGATACTGTGTCAACACCTCATGTCTCTCCTATTAAAGCTACAGATGATGTTGAAGAACAAGCTACAACTTCTGAAATAGATATTCATAATCTGAATATACCAACTGTTCTTTATCTGGAAGCTCCATCCACAACAGCTCAGCAATCTCCAACTCATTTTCCAATTTTAAATGCTAAGATACCATCTACACCAACCACACCAGCTCTGGAGATAAATTCTGATGCTCAGAATTTAAATAAAGTTGTTCCTGAATCTCCAGTTGCTTCACACACTGTTGTGCAGTCAGAAATAATGAGTCTTCCTCAAGTTCTGAAGACAGTGTTTCTGTTGAGACTCCAGTTCCCATACTAGGCAAGGAAGCATTGGTGAAGAAATTTGTTGAAAAGGAAGCACCTATTCCTTGGGAGGATACTCACAGAGGTGTGGAGTGGACCAAGAAGTGGAATGACACTGATTTTATTCCAAGCTCTAACGTTCTGACAGAGCATATTGCAAAAGCTGATGAGTTGCTCAAAAATGCTGATTTAAAGACACAACTCAAGATCACTGCTCTATCTACCAAACATCTTCAAGGTCTACATTCTTCTACTCATGATATGGTTGATACACTAAAGGAAAAAGCTGATAAGCTAGATCTATAGATCAAGTTTGACAATAATAGATATATCAGACCTACTTTTGAGAAAATTGAAGCCATTTAGAAGATTCAAGAGGAGCAACAGGCCCAAATTACTGAGGTCCTACAAAATCAAGCTTCTCAGAAAGCTTAAATGGATGAAATCCAATCTTCAGTTGAACTTCTTCTCTCTCTCTTACTTCCTGATGATGTCAAAAAGGGGGAGAAGGTAGTTAAGTCCAAATGCTCACCTACTCAAATACTGAAGAAGAAGGATGATAAAGGTGATGACCAGGGAAACTCTGATAAGAGCAGAGGTCAAGGAAAAGTTCAAGGAAAATCTTCACAGAAAGTAATTTCTGATGTTAGCAAATCTTCTACACAGAAAATGTCAAGTTCTGATAAATAAAGTCTGATGTCAAGTTCTGATATTCTGATTCAGTCATGATCTAAAGACTCTCAGAAGTTTTTACAAACTCTGAAGCTAAAAGGGAAGCAGACTATTGTTTATTACAATCTCAAGGCAAGTGATTCAACTTGACCTTCGTCTTTACTATAAACAGTTCATATATATCGATGCCATTATCCTGAGTCATTTTGATATGTTTAAATCAAGCGTATCTTTCGTTTATCTTTGAATTATATAGAAATGCCATGAACCCTCGAGTATGTATTGCAAGTAGTTCAAAAGTCTTTTCATGATAGTTAATTGCCATGATAAAATAAAGAGTTGATATATTACTTGATTGATCCTCTTGATTAACATGCTGATGATTCCTAAGTATTGATATCTCATCCTGATACTTGAACCCCTATAGAACCTTACCTTGAACCCTGAAAGTCAGATACTTATCAAAGTGATTCCTCATTGATTGATACCCCTCTTTCTTATTCTAAAGCTTGACAATTCTGATATATCCTGAGCTAAAAATCATTTCTTCATACCTTAACACCCTTAGTATTCATGAAGCTTACCTCCTTGATGATCCAGCACTTGAACCTTGACGAGAAACCATTGCTTTAAGCCCAGTTTGGCAATACCCCTTCATATTATCCATTAGTCCCACCAAATTTTCCTATCCAAGTTCTGACATATGAAAACCTTTTGGTTACCCTAATAGAGTAAAGTTTTGTGAATCATGGCCCTGAGATTTAGTACCATATTTCCCGTGTTTCGAGTTGATCTATAATCCCTTAATAAAAATATTTACTGTTAAAAGAGATTTTGTTATAATTCGGCATCAGTTTTTGAAATAAATAAAATGTGGGTTTTCAGTCCCAAAGGGGGATAAATGTTTTCCTTGAATAGTGGATCTGGACTGAGACGCGAGTCCTTTCCACACTTATATTAGGCTTAAAAGTTGCCTAGGGATTCCCGTTAATGTTTTAGAACCCAGCGAGGTTCGGGATTACTTCGCGGCTGATCACCGGCTGTAATCTGTAGTGTCATAAAATGATTTTGATTAAGACATGATTTTAAAATTGTTTTGATACAAGAAAAATGATGCCATCTCACATAAGTTTTATCTCTCGTTATCATTGGTTATGTCTTTCCATTGTCATTCTTAAAGGTATATCTCGATTTATGTTTTGTGACATACTGTTAGCACTTGTTGAGCATTTGGCTCACTTCTTGCTTTACCCTGATATTACAGCTAGCAGCTATGGTTAGATTCAAGTAGACTGCCCGTAAGACCTGTGATGCTGATGCTTATGTTCGAGCTCAGGTAGAATAAGTAATAATAGTTTGTGTGAGGACTCGGTAATTGTAATCAGATGTAATAGTTGGTAGTGTTGGGCTGTTCCAGACCCTAAACTGCAAGATCTTGGAGTTGGTTGTGTATTCTTCCCTTAAAATGTTGTAATAGCTATATTTATTTTGCTGTTTAAGTTGGGGGTGTGATAGGTTTTAGTATTAGAGCTACGGTTTAGAGTCCCTGGACAGCCCAAATAGGTTATAGGATATGTGTGTAGGTTATTGATAATATGCGAGAGAGTAGGTTAAGTAAAGTATTATTAATACTCCTTTTATTGGTTGTCAGCAAAGGGCGCATTCCTCGTCATCCTCTGGGTCGGACGACACTATTGCTTTCACAGTGTATGCTGAGTTGAGGCGCGAGTTCGACATGCTTCAGGGCAAGTACGACCAACTGATAGACTGTAATAACCCCAATTTTTGGAAATTTTTGAAACCCTTATGAATAGTGTTTTTGCTGAATGAGAAAACTGTTCATGCCACGCTATGTAGGGGTTCTGTTATTGATCTTATGGGATATTATTAGTACTCTATGAAGTATATAAGTGTATGTAAAGATCGTCAGAACCCAATTCCGAACACTTTGATTTTTCCCGGAAATCCACTAGATACGGAAAGAATTGAGAAAAAGGTAACCGGATAAAAAGGATTTAAATTAAAGGATTATAAGAGAGGATCATAAAAGGAATGTAATATATTGAGAAAGGTTAAGGGAACCTAAGTAATAAGATCCCGGGTATGATCCCTCAAACGATAAACGAAAACGAAAGTTAAGCGAACCGTATAACAGATCAGCGGTCATTAGGCAAACAATTAGGAAGTTAAGCAAAGGGATTAGAGGAAGTGATGTCACCCAACCAATGAGAAGAGGACAAGGAAGGGAGGATGACATAGCAATGTGATGTAAGCATGACATAGGGAAGGAGGAGGTGTGGTTGGTTTATAACCACACAAATATGAGGTTATTAAGGTAATTAACCAAAAACAAAACAAAAAAACAACCAAGCTAAGCCAAACAAATCAAAAAACACAAAATCATTTCATTCTCATCATCTTGCTCTCGGCTTTTCATCTTTTTCAAGGGCAAGAATTTCAAAAATCAAGTTCCAAGCATTGTTAAATCACAAGGTAATTATCTAAGCTTCCTTGTACATAGATATGGATATGCTATAAGTTTAAGCTCCTAATTCCTTCACAATCTCTTCCAATAAATCAAGGAAGAAGATGGTGAATAGTAACCTTCAAGAAATAACTTTAGTTTTCTTGAATTTTTATGAAAGATTAAGGTTATACAAGCAAGGATCAAGGTTCTTTTAGGCATTCAAAGCTCTTGGGTTGTGTTAGGAAGCTTCAAGGAGGTATAAACAACTTTCACCTTTAACTTATAGTTTGAACTTTGAGTTTTGATGAGTTTATGGATGGATTAATGTATATATAGAAATATCCATGTATGTATAGCAAGATCTATGTATGTTAGATAGTTTGGTTGGATTTGTGGTGATTTTGGATATGAATCTTGGTTAATGGTTAATGAATCTTAAGTTATGGTTAGTAGATCATGTTTGCGGTTGAATAAGTTGGAAAACCTTGAGATTATGGACTGACTTTGCCTTGATATAAGTTGTGTTTGACGTATTGATGATGGTTGGGTGGTTTGTAGTGAATTGGTAAAGAATTGGAGTGGTATAAATATTGGTAATCGCGTAAACATAGCCGTCGTAACGTCCGATTTACTTTAGACTGCTTTTGTTCATAACATTTGGACCCGAGGACTCCCTGCTAGATTATGACCACTGCCATGTTTAGATAGCTCATGTTACGAGCTTCGTTTTGATATGTAGTTCGTTCGATTCCGATTTACGGTTTAGGAGAAACGACCGTTTCAAGTAACGGCGTTTCGCGAACGAAACTTTTTCCCTCGCCTTACTTTGAAACATAGGTTAAAGACCAAAAAGGGTTAATTAATGTATGAAACAATTATGGTAAGAGTGTTAGGCAGTTGGTAAGACACTCGCGAAGGAATCGCTTTAAAACTCGTAATGGTTAATTTATTAAAAATGGTGGAGCCGAGGGTACTCGAGTGACTTAAGAGAATCAATAAGCGCAAAACAAGCGTTAGAGTCTAAGTTAGTTACAGTATAGATTTACAAGTGACTTTGGTTTAATTCCAACTTACTTGTTGTTTATAGGTTACCAGACTCGTCCCGAGCCTTTTATCACCCCAAGTCGCTCAGGCAAGTTTTCTACCCGTTATAACTGTTGTGGTGATGAATATATGTATTTGCATTATCTTGCGATAGATGCATGTTGGATAATTAGCAAATGTTGTTATATATTGAAGCATGCTGCTATGGTATATATATATGCATGCCTGTTTCGCATTCTTTCCATATATATATCTGTTGATTCAGTTGATAATACCTATGCTAGAGGATAGCGGTAATTTGCATATACCCTTAGTACAGGGACCCAAAGGTGAAAATATTTTCTAAAACCGGGAGTCGAGGATCCCGAGTAGATTTTGTATATATGGATATAAATATATATATATATATATTTATACTTATATATATATATATATGGTCATAGTTTTCAAAACTATTAATCGAATAAGGTTTATTCGATAACTTTAACTTTATTTTATTATTGAATATTATTTCAAATATTATTCGAAGGCGTATGACTCCTTTATATTAAATGAATATTATTTTGAATATTCATTCGAGGACTTATGACTCCTTTTATTTTATTGAATGAATATTTTTGAATATTCATTCGAGGACTTATGACTCCTTTTATTTTATTAAATGAATATTATTTTGAATATTCATTCGAGGACTTATGACTCCTTTTATTTTATTATCTGAATATTATTTGAATATTCATTCGAGGGCTTATGACTCAGTTTATATTGTTAAATGAATATTTTTGAATATTCATTTGAGGATCTATGACTCCGATTATTTGCTGAGATTTGTTCTTTATTTTATTAAAGAATAAGGTGTAAATAATCAAACTTATTTTCGATTATTCAAATAAAGATAGTACTTTCATATAAGTATATCTTTGGTTATTTAATACTCGTTTCAAGTATAAGTTTTAATACTTTTACTTCAATTATTTTTATAAAGATTATTCTTTATGGGAATATTATTTAAATAATAATATTCAGTCATTTTCTAAATATTCTGGGGACTGATTTACTTCATTAAATCAGCTTTACTCCAAACACTCTATAAAGTGTTTTCGAGTCTTCAAAATGATTTTTAAAAGATAGAGCGGATCCCAAAACTCATTTTTATATTTAAGATCTTCCTTTTAAGGGGATTTAAATACTCGCTCAAAACCTGAGGGATCCGGCTCTGTGGTGTGTTTTATATTCGCAACAAGGTTGCTGTTTTGTTAAATGAATTGATTACTTACCCAACACTCGGGAAGTAAAATTCTTGGAACAAGTTAATCCATTAACAGGCATCGCCTGGAAAATATCGGTGAGTTTTCCTTTCCAACTAGATACGACTTCTTGGTGGAGCCGTATCAACAAGTTCTACTTGGGGAAAGGGGGAAAGAGCTTTACGTTTCAGAGTCATGGATTTCATCTGAACTAGGAGTGGCGTAAGTGGTCGAGTGGCGCCGGCCCAGCCTTATTATATTGGCCCAAATGGCCTGGAAGTTCCACTAAGGCGGTCCATTCCTTAGGAGTTCAGTGTTCGGTTGACAAGTAAATCCGACAGGTTCTCCTCTACATGTAGAAAATGGTGGGGTTGTACTACTACGACTGATCATCGTAAGTGGTCTTCCTGGCGCGGCAAACTCCCGTAATTAGTTCATCATCCATTTGGATAATTCTGCAACACTACCCGTAGCATTTCGATCGAAAGGCTACTAATGGGTGGTTGCCGAAGCATTGATAGGGTCAAACATTTTTATTGGTGTATCCATTGAATGAAGTATCTCGTAACTTCATTTCTTTTCAAAATATTTCAAAGATCAAATATTTTCAAGTTTTATTTGTGGTCTCATCTATGGGATGACCTCGTGAATTTTATAATACTTTGAACAGTGGTAGTTCAAGTAGCTTTATAAATGATATAAGTATAGTGAAGTATTTGGTAACTTCATCCCTTGTTTTTACTTATATCTAGTAAGTAATTATCTTACTCATGATAAAAGATTCTAGTAAGTATCCATTTAGATACTTATATTATTGTTATCACTATATATTATCTTGCGAGCTGTAAGGCTCACTCTTGCTTTATTTCTTCATCACACAACAACAGTTAGGAAAGATGGCCAGACTCCAGCAGACCCAGCGCAAGCGCGTGGGAAGCGTCCCGCGTCTTCCCGATGATGTTGTGGCAGCTATAGCTGCAGAGGTAGATCCATTGGTACATCAGGAATTCTATTTTGAGAATCAAATTATGTATAATTATAACTTATGGCAGATAATGGCAATTAACTGTAAATTTATCAAGTAATCATTTTGGGTTGTAATAACTTTTAAATTGTGGATTCAAAGACTTGTACTTATTTAAATTTCATCTCTGAGACTATAACGGGTTGTGGTGTGTGTTAGTGTGGGGTCACAGCATAAGGTTATTATTATTAATTAAGTGAAGTGATATTGTGGAGAGAAAGACCGTGACGACCCGGATCCCCGACCCCGGATCTGGGGGTGTTACAGAAATGGTATCAGAGCTAAGCGTTATAAACCTCAGAGATGATGGGACGTTAAGATAATAAGTTAACTAAGATAATAAGAACTCTTGCCAAGTTCATAGTCGGGCTACCTAACGTAGCACTGACAGTTAAAACCCTTATGGGAACCCTTATAAATATCGTGATAGGAGCGTAGTTCGTTATCGTATATGGTAGCGGGACTCCGAACCCTGAGGTTGAGGAGCAACATCGCGATGATATTTTATTACTAATTGGAGATCGGATTGTGGATCCGATAGAGTGTCCTAATGCAGGACCAGATGATGTTGATATTGAGGATTTAGCGGTTGAGGATGTTGTCCTAGAAGGGTTAGTTGTTGAGGAGGATCCCATGGAGGATCCTGACAGGATTTGATAAAGGACCACTGATGAATTGATGACCATGGTTTGGTCGACTACCAGAGGTAGGATTGGCCGGTCACTACCGGAGGTTCGTTCAAGTTATAAAGATAGTAGCCCCTTTAACGCGGCTTACTCGTAAGACTGAGAAGTTCGAATGGACAGAGAAATGCGAGAACAGCTTTCAAGAACTGAAGCAGAGGTTGGTGATGGCCCTTATGCTGGCATTGCCGGATGGAAAAAGGAGATTTTGTGAAGTGTAGTGACGCTTCGCACAAAGGCTTAGGGTGCGTGCTTATGCAGCACGGTAAGTTAATCGCGTACATGTCAAGACAATTAAGGTAATATGAAATTCGATATCCCTGCCCATAAGCTTAGGCTCGTGGCAATAGTTTTACCCTAAAGATTGGAGGCACTACTTGTATGGAGAGAAGTGCGAGAATTACCTAAGCCATAAGTGCTCTAGTACATTTTCACGTAGAAAGAGCTCAACATATGCCAGAGGAGGCAGTTAGAGCTAATCAAGAATAATGATTGGGAGATTCTTTATCATTCGGGGAAAGCCAATGTGGTGGCTGATGCCCTTAGTAAAAAGGAGAGACTCAAGATGATAATGTCTTTGGGAGAGTTTATAAGAGATTTTGGAAATAGTAG
Organism: Apium graveolens; assembly: GCF_009905375.1. Classification (NCBI taxonomy): domain Eukaryota; kingdom Viridiplantae; phylum Streptophyta; class Magnoliopsida; order Apiales; family Apiaceae; genus Apium; species Apium graveolens. Next base: position 215,398,381 of record NC_133649.1, on the reverse strand, counting down.
TGAAGGTAACCGGAGCCGGTACCGAAAAGCTGTTTGAGATTGCAATAGAGACCGAATTATTGGAAAAGAGCATACGGTGGCAGAGGAAGATGATAAGGGAATAATGAGGTATTCCTACAGAATTTGGGTTCCAAATGTTCAAGAGCTTAAAGATGAGATCTTAGATGAAAGCTAGTTTGAGGAATAAGAATTAGGGCAAACCCTGAATGTGATAGTCAGGGAGGACGCCATCAAGATAGAAGGAACCAATAACATAATGAAGTGGAAAATGAGGATTTTAACGTATAAGATAACCCCAAGTATGGGAGAAGGATGACACATTTCATACTAAGGAAACAGAAAGACGAGTAAGGAAAGGAGACCCGAGACGGTACTCCTATACGGAAATTCATGGATCTATCTAAAAAAAAAAAAAGAACTTAGACTACTATCCCCAACCACCACCTTGAGGAAACAATGCGGTAGGAAATTCTTTCATGACCTTTAAGTCGCTAAGCTCTCAGAGTTCCAAGGAACAAGCTGACCCTGCCGAGGCAAGAGCCTGGCTAAAGGAAATATAGGAATCATTTGAGATTCTGAATGATTGACGAATCACAAAAGAGTGTTTTTGTCACTTACCCTCCTAAGAGAGAGACCACCCACTGGTGAAAGACCAAGGAAGGCACGGAGCAAGAGATTATAATAAACTGATTTAAGTTCAGTCAATTATTTTCGGGAAAGTAATTCCCAAAGATAAGGAGATAGTGTAAAAGCTTTGGAGCTAGAACAAAAGTGGATGAGTATGATGAATTATGAATCTAAGTTGTAAAAGTTATCAAGATTCGTTCTGAGGACACGACTCCAGAATGACGGGATGTTTGAAATCAATGCTTATGTTGTGTTGGTTCATGAAATAATGATAAGAGAAAGGAAAATAAAAAGAAATTGAAGTGGAAAGGAATATAACGGCAATAGAGTTTGAGGAATGATAAGGGAGTTGGGTATGAGGAAACCCTAAAGACTCGTAGCAATAGACATAGAAAAGTATGCATTCATAAGGATGAGGATGATTCACCATGAGTTAAAGTTGATGGTGGAAGGCATAAGAGATATATATAGTTTACCCTCCTGTAAGTTGGGAGGATTTGAGGAAACCTTGAGATAGTTTGAAGGATAAATAATGAGACGCGGATAGACTGAGGAGACAAGGAAGTAAGAAATTAGGAAAATTGGATGAAGGAAGTGACCTTCAAGAATGTGAAGTGTAAGACCGGTGGCTTGATACCCAGAAAGGGAGACGCCAGGTATGAAAGATATCCCAACATTGAGGTGACTGTTGAGATAAACAACAAAAGTAAATAAGGAATTATTAAGAAGAAGTTCACGTTGAACACGACCAATATCTTCCAGATCCATGTGATCATTACCAAATCAGGAAAGAAAAGCGGATAACCGTTGTTATCTTGTGGAGGCCATATTGATTGACCCCATTTTGAATACATATGTTATTGTGAAATTAGACATATACTATCGAGGTGGGAATGATGGAATAAGACACCCTTATTAGGGATATATGACTTGATTTATCCATGGAAGGATGCAGGTACCTTTTAAAGGTGGAATTAAGGATAGAACAACGGTAACTTAAAATGAATCCTAGGGGAATGCATAAAGGTTGGCATTTCACCCTTAATAGGGATAGTATGAGTTTTGACAGTATGAATTGGAAAGAATTAAGGTAATAATAACCTTTAAGGATCAGTGGAGAAATTTTTCAGAAGTATATAGACAATGGTTCTAGTATTAGTAAATGGTATGGTGATATGCCCCGTATCTAGGGAATACAGGAGGAACGATTGAAGGATAACCTTAGAGGTTTTATAAGGAGAAAGGTAATATTCGAAATTCTCAAGAATAGAAATGTTGATAAAGGAAATATGACGTAATTATAATGTTGCCAAGTGGGGCACGTGTTAAACCACGAGAAAGTATGGATCGAACCAGTATGGTCGAAATTGTTCAGGGCAATTAGGAGAATTAGATAAAAGATGTTCTAATTATGATTGGGAGTCAGTCATGACAGTGATTAACCTCTAAAGACTGAGGCAATAACTTATTGAAAAATGGTGATATTTTTTTTTTACTTATCAGATTTTAAGGAAAACATCTTCACATAAGCTGTGATTGAAATGAGGTAGAAAATTTAGTTGAAGGTGGTTAAAAGACATTGATTATAAGGAACTATTACTATCAGGAAAGGCCAAAGAGGTGGCCGACACTTTAACAGTAAAAGGATAATTGTAGGCACTTGTGCCAAAGGATACAGTGATGATGGTTAAAAGCTGAAGGTTGTATTATGGTTTGGAAGATTGACATTCCTTCTGATGACTGTGCAATACCCAGCCGTAATAGTAGTTGGTAAAGGTTTAATTCGTGTAATCGCCATGAGCGGGCTATCTATCTTAGAAGGTACTATCTTGAGAATGAGCCTGGACCATGTTTCAAAAGGACTAAACGAACCTTTGAGTTAAGTCTTCAATTGAAGGCATATGATTAAGAATGGTATTAACCTGCTATCGTTGCTTTGAGCGAAACTCTTTTGCAATTTTATCTGCTTCATGTCATGTATGTATGTCAGGATCAGGAGTGTTCTTCATGAATCAGGAATGGTGATTATGTTACCTCCTTAGAATGATTTGATACGACATGTATGGACTCCGTATGGTTAGATATTTAGATTTTATGGAAAAGTGAATAACGACAGTAGGTCAGTGGTAGACCATAGTAAGGCAGCAATTATTCTGCGAGTAGTGAGCTGATTACAACCGTGAGAGTTGTATTGGAATGGGTGTTGAGATTGAGTACCACTAATCGGGTCGTGGTAGTGTATAAGTTATCATTGATAGACTAATTAAGTAGAGTATCTACCTAGTGAATTATTATTCTTTCTTATCAATAGAGAGTCGTATTATTATACGAGGAAGGTTGCGGTGCAAGCATAGAATTCAAGTAACGATGATGTCTAGAATGAGATCCCAGATTCGATTTTCGATGTCGAGGGAGTTTCAAAGGTAATTGTGTATAAGCTCAAGGAAGAGTGTGGGTCCATAGAATGATGGACGGGATAGCGAAAATATTTAGGCACGTGAAATGCGAGGCTATAATGCTTAATGTTGATTTATATACATATATGTTTTGTTCTTCTATGACAAACCTCTATAGTTCAGAGGTAGATTCCAAGCCAGATATTTTATGGCAATAAAATTTTTTATGAATATACAATTCTCTTCAGTTCGTTCTTTTCTCTTCTTTTCATTTCATGTAAGCTGAGAAGAACAACCCTTCCAGAAAGGGGAGGTATTGCCGAATGACTATCTATCTGTGTGATAGAAGCCTAGTAGGATACCATCTATTGTTTAATTGCTTGTCAAGTACTAAAGGCTGGCCACCTTCTGTACTAACTATGCGATATAACAAGTGTTCATGATCATAGTGATCTCTCAACAAATTCCTTTACTTCTATATGATTGATCAAGCTTCCAAAAATAGAAACAACTGAAAAAGGAGTAATAAAGTGGTGGTAGTATGCGGAATGGGAACACATTCGTGATACTAAGGTTGACGTGGTTATTAAAAGGTTATAGAACGCTAACGAGCAAAAGTATAACCAGTATAATATTAGGAACGGAAGGTAGTAGCGATTACGAACTGGAAAAGAATGGGTATTGAGAAGCAAGAGTTCGAATGATTGGAAGCTATGATGAGAGTCTGTGTAATAGACTTGAAAGAATTTGGAAAGATCACTTAATTCGGATTGAGTTATCTTACGACAATAGATCATATGTCATTATCGAGATGTCGTCTTATGAGATCCTTGAGGGAAGACAATGTCGATCTCCCTTATGTTAGGATGAAGTTGTAGAGCGCAAGATGCTCGGACCCACAGTAGTCCAAAGGACCAAGGATATGATAAATCTAATCAGAGGACGGCTGGTAGTAGCCCAAGATGGACATGATAAGTATGTTGATTTGACACGAAAGGATAAAGAGTATGAAATAGGGGACCTAGTAATGTTATAGGTATCTCTTGGAAAGGATTGATGAGGTTCGGAAAGAAAGGAAAGCTAAGTCTACAATTTGTTGGACCCTTGGATATATTAAGACGTTTGGGAAGTTAGCATATGAGCTAGCCCTAACCCCGAACATGTAGCAGGTCGTAACGTGTTTCACGTATCAATGTAAGGAAGTGTAATTCAGATGCCAGATAAATAGAGGCATATGAGCGCATAGATATGCAACCCGACGTAACCTATATGGAGCAACCAGGAAGGGTTATAGAGTGAAAAGGAACAAGTGCTTAGGAGAAGGATTATCAAACTAGGCAGAGTTTGATGGTAGAACCACAATGTGGGAAAATTGACTCGAGAGTTAGAAAGTGCAATGCTAAGAGAGTATCCCTATTTATTTTCAATTTGATTCCGGGACGGAATCCTTTTAAGGAGGGGAGACTGTAATAACCCCAATTTTTGGAAATTTTTGAAACCCTTATGAATAGTGTTTTTGCTGAATGAGAAAACTGTTCATGCCACGCTATGTAGGGGTTCTGTTATTGATCTTATGGGATATTATTAGTACTCTATGAAGTATATAAGTGTATGTAAAGATCGTCAGAATCCAATTCCGAACACTTTGATTTTTCCCGGAAATCCACTAGATACGGAAAGAATTGAGAAAAAGGTAACCGGATAAAAAGGATTTAAATTAAAGGATTATAAGAGAGGATCATAAAAGGAATGTAATATATTGAGAAAGGTTAAGGGAACCTAAGTAATAAGATCCCGGGTATGATCCCTCAAACGATAAACGAAAACGAAAGTTAAGCGAACCGTATAACAGATCAGCGGTCATTAGGCAAACAATTAGGAAGTTAAGCAAAGGGATTAGAGGAAGTGATGTCACCCAACCAATGAGAAGAGGACAAGGAAGGGAGGATGACATAGCAATGTGATGTAAGCATGACATAGGGAAGGAGGAGGTGTGGTTGGTTTATAACCACACAAATATGAGGTTATTAAGGTAATTAACCAAAAACAAAACAAAAAAACAACCAAGCTAAGCCAAACAAATCAAAAAACACAAAATCATTTCATTCTCATCATCTTGCTCTCGGCTTTTCATCTTTTTCAAGGGCAAGAATTTCAAAAATCAAGTTCCAAGCATTGTTAAATCACAAGGTAATTATCTAAGCTTCCTTGTACATAGATATGGATATGCTATAAGTTTAAGCTCCTAATTCCTTCACAATCTCTTCCAATAAATCAAGGAAGAAGATGGTGAATAGTAACCTTCAAGAAATAACTTTAGTTTTCTTGAATTTTTATGAAAGATTAAGGTTATACAAGCAAGGATCAAGGTTCTTTTAGGCATTCAAAGCTCTTGGGTTGTGTTAGGAAGCTTCAAGGAGGTATAAACAACTTTCACCTTTAACTTATAGTTTGAACTTTGAGTTTTGATGAGTTTATGGATGGATTAATGTATATATAGAAATATCCATGTATGTATAGCAAGATCTATGTATGTTAGATAGTTTGGTTGGATTTGTGGTGATTTTGGATATGAATCTTGGTTAATGGTTAATGAATCTTAAGTTATGGTTAGTAGATCATGTTTGCGGTTGAATAAGTTGGAAAACCTTGAGATTATGGACTGACTTTGCCTTGATATAAGTTGTGTTTGACGTATTGATGATGGTTGGGTGGTTTGTAGTGAATTGGTAAAGAATTGGAGTGGTATAAATATTGGTAATCGCGTAAACATAGCCGTCGTAACGTCCGATTTACTTTAGACTGCTTTTGTTCATAACATTTGGACCCGAGGACTCCCTGCTAGATTATGACCACTGCCATGTTTAGATAGCTCATGTTACGAGCTTCGTTTTGATATGTAGTTCGTTCGATTCCGATTTACGGTTTAGGAGAAACGACCGTTTCAAGTAACGGCGTTTCGCGAACGAAACTTTTTCCCTCGCCTTACTTTGAAACATAGGTTAAAGACCAAAAAGGGTTAATTAATGTATGAAACAATTATGGTAAGAGTGTTAGGCAGTTGGTAAGACACTCGCGAAGGAATCGCTTTAAAACTCGTAATGGTTAATTTATTAAAAATGGTGGAGCCGAGGGTACTCGAGTGACTTAAGAGAATCAATAAGCGCAAAACAAGCGTTAGAGTCTAAGTTAGTTACAGTATAGATTTACAAGTGACTTTGGTTTAATTCCAACTTACTTGTTGTTTATAGGTTACCAGACTCCTCCCGAGCCTTTTATCACCCCAAGTCGCTCAGGCAAGTTTTCTACCCGTTATAACTGTTGTGGTGATGAATATATGTATTTGCATTATCTTGCGATAGATGCATGTTGGATAATTAGCAAATGTTGTTATATATTGAAGCATGCTGCTATGGTATATATATATGCATGCCTGTTTCGCATTCTTTCCATATATATATCTGTTGATTCAGTTGATAATACCTATGCTAGAGGATAGCGGTAATTTGCATATACCCTTAGTACAGGGACCCAAAGGTGAAAATATTTTCTAAAACCGGGAGTCGAGGATCCCGAGTAGATTTTGTATATATGGATATAAATATATATATATATATATATATATATTTATACTTATATATATATATGGTCATAGTTTTCAAAACTATTAATCGAATAAGGTTTATTCGATAACTTTAACTTTATTTTATTATTGAATATTATTTCAAATATTATTCGAAGGCGTATGACTCCTTTATATTAAATGAATATTATTTTGAATATTCATTCGAGGACTTATGACTCCTTTTATTTTATTGAATGAATATTTTTGAATATTCATTCGAGGACTTATGACTCCTTTTATTTTATTAAATGAATATTATTTTGAATATTCATTCGAGGACTTATGACTCCTTTTATTTTATTATCTGAATATTATTTGAATATTCATTCGAGGGCTTATGACTCAGTTTATATTGTTAAATGAATATTTTTGAATATTCATTTGAGGATCTATGACTCCGATTATTTGCTGAGATTTGTTCTTTATTTTATTAAAGAATAAGGTGTAAATAATCAAACTTATTTTCGATTATTCAAATAAAGATAGTACTTTCATATAAGTATATCTTTGGTTATTTAATACTCGTTTCAAGTATAAGTTTTAATACTTTTACTTCAATTATTTTTATAAAGATTATTCTTTATGGGAATATTATTTAAATAAAGTGTTTTCGAGTCTTCAAAATGATTTTTAAAAGATAGAGCGGATCCCAAAACTCATTTTTATATTTAAGATCTTCCTTTTAAGGGGATTTAAATACTCGCTCAAAACCTGAGGGATCCGGCTCTGTGGTGTGTTTTATATTCGCAACAAGGTTGCTGTTTTGTTAAATGAATTGATTACTTACCCAACACTCGGGAAGTAAAATTCTTGGAACAAGTTAATCCATTAACAGGCATCGCCTGGGAAATATCGGTGAGTTTTCCTTTCCAACTAGATACGACTTCTTGGTGGAGCCGTATCAACAAGTTCTACTTGGGGAAAGGGGGAAAGAGCTTTACGTTTCAGAGTCATGGATTTCATCTGAACTAGGAGTGGCGTAAGTGGTCGAGTGGCGCCGGCCCAGCCTTATTATATTGGCCCAAATGGCCTGGAAGTTCCGCTAAGGCGGTCCATTCCTTAGGAGTTCAGTGTTCGGTTGACAAGTAAATCCGACAGGTTCTCCTCTACATGTAGAAAATGGTGGGGTTGTACTACTACGACTGATCATCGTAAGTGGTCTTCCTGGCGCGGCAAACTCCCGTAATGAGTTCATCATCCATTTGGATAATTCTGCAACACTACCCGTAGCATTTCGATCGAAAGGCTACTAATGGGTGGTTGCCGAAGCATTGACAGGGTCAAACATTTTTATTGGTGTATCCATTGAATGAAGTATCTCGTAACTTCATTTCTTTTCAAAATATTTCAAAGATCAAATATTTTCAAGTTTTATTTGTGGTCTCATCTATGGGATGACCTCGTGAATTTTATTATACTTTGAACAGTGGTAGTTCAAGTAGCTTTTTAAATGATATAAGTATAGTGAAGTATTTGGTAACTTCATCCCTTGTTTTTACTTATATCTAGTAAGTAATTATCTTACTCATGATAAAAGATTCTAGTAAGTATCCATTTAGATACTTATATTATTGTTATCACTATATATTATCTTGCGAGCTGTAAGGCTCACTCTTGCTTTATTTCTTCATCACACAACAACAGTTAGGAAAGATGGCCAGACTCCAGCAGACCCAGCGCAAGCGCGTGGGAAGCGTCCCGCGTCTTCCCGATGATGTTGTGGCAGCTATAGCTGCAGAGGTAGATCCATTGGTACATCAGGAATTCTATTTTGAGAATCAAATTATGTATAATTATAACTTATGGCAGATAATGGCAATTAACTGTAAATTTATCAAGTAATCATTTTGGGTTGTAATAACTTTTAAATTGTGGATTCAAAGACTTGTACTTATTTAAATTTCATCTCTGAGACTATAACGGGTTGTGGTGTGTGTTAGTGTGGGGTCACAGCATAAGGTTATTATTATTAATTAAGTGAAGTGATATTTTGGAGAGAAAGACCGTGACGACCCGGATCCCCGACCCCGGATCTGGGGGTGTTACAGAAATGGTATCAGAGCTAAGCGTTATAAACCTCAGAGATGATGGGACGTTAAGATAATAAGTTAACTAAGATAATAAGAACTCTTGCCAAGTTCATAGTCGGGCTACCTAACGTAGCACTGACAGTTAAAACCCTTATGGGAACCCTTATAAATATCGTGATAGGAGCGTAGTTCGTTATCGTATATGGTAGCGGGACTCCGAACCCTGAGGTTGAGGAGCAACATCGCGATGATATTTTATTACTAATTGGAGATCGGATTGTGGATCCGATAGAGTGTCCTAATGCAGGACCAGATGATGTTGATATTGAGGATTTAGCGGTTGAGGATGTTGTCCTAGAAGGGTTAGTTGTTGAGGAGGATCCCATGGAGGATCCTGACAGGATTTGATAAAGGACCACTGATGAATTGATGACCATGGTTTGGTCGACTACCAGAGGTAGGATTGGCCGGTCACTACCGGAGGTTCGTTCAAGTTATAAAGATAGTAGCCCCTTTAACGCGGCTTACTCGTAAGACTGAGAAGTTCGAATGGACAGAGAAATGCGAGAACAGCTTTCAAGAACTGAAGCAGAGGTTGGTGATGGCCCTTATGCTGGCATTGCCGGATGGAAAAAGGAGATTTTGTGAAGTGTAGTGACGCTTCGCACAAAGGCTTAGGGTGCGTGCTTATGCAGCACGGTAAGTTAATCGCGTACATGTCAAGACAATTAAGGTAATATGAAATTCGATATCCCTGCCCATAAGCTTAGGCTCGTGGCAATAGTTTTACCCTAAAGATTGGAGGCACTACTTGTATGGAGAGAAGTGCGAGAATTACCTAAGCCATAAGTGCTCTAGTACATTTTCACGTAGAAAGAGCTCAACATATGCCAGAGGAGGCAGTTAGAGCTAATCAAGAATAATGATTGGGAGATTCTTTATCATTCGGGGAAAGCCAATGTGGTGGCTGATGCCCTTAGTAAAAAGGAGAGACTCAAGATGATAATGTCTTTGGGAGAGTTTATAAGAGATTTTGGAAATAGTAGTGAAGGTAACCGGAGCCGGTACCGAAAAGCTGTTTGAGATTGCAATAGAGACCGAATTATTGGAAAAGAGCATACGGTGGCAGAGGAAGATGATAAGGGAATAATGAGGTATTCCTACAGAATTTGGGTTCCAAATGTTCAAGAGCTTAAAGATGAGATCTTAGATGAAAGCTAGTTTGAGGAATAAGAATATGGGCAAACCCTGAATGTGATAGTCAGGGAGGACGCCATCAAGATAGAAGGAACCAATAACATAATGAAGTGGAAAATGAGGATTTTAACGTATAAGATAACCCCAAGTATGGGAGAAGGATGACACATTTCATACTAAGGAAACAGAAAGACGAGTAAGGAAAGGAGACCCGAGACGGTACTCCTATACGGAAATTCATGGATCTATCTAAAAAAAAAAAGAACTTAGACTACTATCCCCAACCACCACCTTGAGGAAACAATGCGGTAGGAAATTCTTTCATGACCTTTAAGTCGCTAAGCTCTCAGAGTTCCAAGGAACAAGCTGACCCTGCCGAGGCAAGAGCCTGGCTAAAGGAAATATAGGAATCATTTGAGATTCTGAATGATTGACGAATCACAAAAGAGTGTTTTTGTCACTTACCCTCCTAAGAGAGAGACCACCCACTGGTGAAAGACCAAGGAAGGCACGGAGCAAGAGATTATAATAAACTGATTTAAGTTCAGTCAATTATTTTCGGGAAAGTAATTCCCAAAGATAAGGAGATAGTGTAAAAGCTTTGGAGCTAGAACAAAAGTGGATGAGTATGATGAATTATGAATCTAAGTTGTAAAAGTTATCAAGATTCGTTCTGAGGACACGACTCCAGAATGACGGGATGTTTGAAATCAATGCTTATGTTGTGTTGGTTCATGAAATAATGATAAGAGAAAGGAAAATAAAAAGAAATTGAAGTGGAAAGGAATATAACGGCAATAGAGTTTGAGGAATGATAAGGGAGTTGGGTATGAGGAAACCCTAAAGACTCGTAGCAATAGACATAGAAAAGTATGCATTCATAAGGATGAGGATGATTCACCATGAGTTAAAGTTGATGGTGGAAGGCATAAGAGATATATATAGTTTACCCCATGTAAGTTGGGAGGATTTGAGGAAACCTTGAGATAGTTTGAAGGATAAATAATGAGACGCGGATAGACTGAGGAGACAAGGAAGTAAGAAATTAGGAAAATTGGATGAAGGAAGTGACCTTCAAGAATGTGAAGTGTAAGACCGGTGGCTTGATACCCAGAAAGGGAGACGCCAGGTATGAAAGATATCCCAACATTGAGGTGACTGTTGAGATAAACAACAAAAGTAAATAAGGAATTATTAAGAAGAAGTTCACGTTGAACACGACCAATATCTTCCAGATCCATGTGATCATTACCAAATCAGGAAAGAAAAGCGGATAACCGTTGTTATCTTGTGGAGGCCATATTGATTGACCCCATTTTGAATACAGATGTTATTGTGAAATTAGACATATACTATCGAGGTGGGAATGATGGAATAAGACACCCTTATTAGGGATATATGACTTGATTTATCCATGGAAGGATGCAGGTACCTTTTAAAGGTGGAATTAAGGATAGAACAACGGTAACTTAAAATGAATCCTAGGGGAATGCATAAAGGTTGGCATTTCACCCTTAATAGGGATAGTATGAGTTTTGACAGTATGAATTGGAAAGGATTAAGGTAATAATAACCTTTAAGGATCAGTGGAGAAATTTTTCAGAAGTATATAGACAATGGTTCTAGTATTAGTAAATGGTATGGTGATATGCCCCGTATCTAGGGAATACAGGAGGAACGATTGAAGGATAACCTTAGAGGTTTTATAAGGAGAAAGGTAATATTCGAAATTCTCAAGAATAGAAATGTTGATAAAGGAAATATGACGTAATTATAATGTTGCCAAGTGGGGCACGTGTTAAACCACGAGAAAGTATGGATCGAACCAGTATGGTCGAAATTGTTCAGGGCAATTAGGAGAATTAGATAAAAGATGTTCTAATTATGATTGGGAGTTAGTCATGACAGTGATTAACCTCTAAAGACTGAGGCAATAACTTATTGAAAAATGGTGATATTTTTTTTTACTTATCAGATTTTAAGGAAAACATCTTCACATAAGCTGTGATTGAAATGAGGTAGAAAATTTAGTTGAAGGTGGTTAAAAGACATTGATTATAAGGAACTATTACTATCAGGAAAGGCCAAAGAGGTGGCCGACACTTTAACAGTAAAAGGATAATTGTAGGCACTTGTGCCAAAGGATACAGTGATGATGGTTAAAAGCTGAAGGTTGTATTATGGTTTGGAAGATTGACATTCCTTCTGATGACTGTGCAATACCCAGCCGTAATAGTAGTTGGTAAAGGTTTAATTCGTGTAATCGCCATGAGCGGGCTATCTATCTTAGAAGGTACTATCTTGAGAATGAGCCTGGACCATGTTTCAAAAGGACTAAACGAACCTTTGAGTTAAGTCTTCAATTGAAGGCATATGATTAAGAATGGTATTAACCTGCTATCGTTGCTTTGAGCGAAACTCTTTTGCAATTTTATCTGCTTCATGTCATGTATGTATGTCAGGATCAGGAGTGTTCTTCATGAATCAGGAATGGTGATTATGTTACCTCCTTAGAATGATTTGATACGACATGTATGGACTCCGTATGGTTAGATATTTAGATTTTATGGAAAAGTGAATAACGACAGTAGGTCAGTGGTGGACCATAGTAAGGCAGCAATTATTCTGCGAGTAGTGAGCTGATTACAACCGTGAGAGTTGTATTGGAATGGGTGTTGAGATTGAGTACCACTAATCGGGTCGTGGTAGTGTATAAGTTATCATTGATAGACTAATTAAGTAGAGTATCTACCTAGTGAATTATTATTCTTTCTTATCAATAGAGAGTCGTATTATTATACGAGGAAGGTTGCGGTGCAAGCATAGAATTCAAGTAACGATGATGTCTAGAATGAGATCCCAGATTCGATTTTCGATGTCGAGGGAGTTTCAAAGGTAATTGTGTATAAGCTCAAGGAAGAGTGTGGGTCCATAGAATGATGGACGGGATAGCGAAAATATTTAGGCACGTGAAATGCGAGGCTATAATGCTTAATGTTGATTTATATACATATATGTTTTGTTCTTCTATGACAAACCTCTATAGTTCAGAGGTAGATTCCAAGCCAGATATTTTATGGCAATAAAATTTTTTATGAATATACAATTCTCTTCAGTTCGTTCTTTTCTCTTCTTTTCATTTCATGTAAGCTGAGAAGAACAACCCTTCCAGAAAGGGGAGGTATTGCCGAATGACTATCTATCTGTGTGATAGAAGCCTAGTAGGATACCATCTATTGTTTAATTGCTTGTCAAGTACTAAAGGCTGGCCACCTTCTGTACTAACTATGCGATATAACAAGTGTTCATGATCATAGTGATCTCTCAACAAATTCCTTTACTTCTATATGATTGATCAAGCTTCCAAAAATAGAAACAACTGAAAAAGGAGTAATAAAGTGGTGGTAGTATGCGGAATGGGAACACATTCGTGATACTAAGGTTGACGTGGTTATTAAAAGGTTATAGAACGCTAACGAGCAAAAGTATAACCAGTATAATATTAGGAACGGAAGGTAGTAGCGATTACGAACTGGAAAAGAATGGGTATTGAGAAGCAAGAGTTCGAATGATTGGAAGCTATGATGAGAGTCTGTGTAATAGACTTGAAAGAATTTGGAAAGATCACTTAATTCGGATTGAGTTATCTTACGACAATAGATCATATGTCATTATCGAGATGTCGTCTTATGAGATCCTTGAGGGAAGACAATGTCGATCTCCCTTATGTTAGGATGAAGTTGTAGAGCGCAAGATGCTCGGACCCACAGTAGTCCAAAGGACCAAGGATATGATAAATCTAATCAGAGGACGGCTGGTAGTAGCCCAAGATGGACATGATAAGTATGTTGATTTGACACGAAAGGATAAAGAGTATGAAATAGGGGACCTAGTAATGTTATAGGTATCTCTTGGAAAGGATTGATGAGGTTCGGAAAGAAAGGAAAGCTAAGTCTACAATTTGTTGGACCCTTGGATATATTAAGACGTTTGGGAAGTTAGCATATGAGCTAGCCCTAACCCCGAACATGTAGCAGGTCGTAACGTGTTTCACGTATCAATGTAAGGAAGTGTAATTCAGATGCCAGATAAATAGAGGCATATGAGCGCATAGATATGCAACCCGACGTAACCTATATGGAGCAACCAGGAAGGGTTATAGAGTGAAAAGGAACAAGTGCTTAGGAGAAGGATTATCAAACTAGGCAGAGTTTGATGGTAGAACCACAATGTGGGAAAATTGACTCGAGAGTTAGAAAGTGCAATGCTAAGAGAGTATCCCTATTTATTTTCAATTTGATTCCGGGACGGAATCCTTTTAAGGAGGGGAGACTGTAATAACCCCAATTTTTGGAAATTTTTGAAACCCTTATGAATAGTGTTTTTGCTGAATGAGAAAACTGTTCATGCCACGCTATGTAGGGGTTCTGTTATTGATCTTATGGGATATTATTAGTACTCTATGAAGTATATAAGTGTATGTAAAGATCGTCAGAATCCAATTCCGAACACTTTGATTTTTCCCGGAAATCCACTAGATACGGAAAGAATTGAGAAAAAGGTAACCGGATAAAAAGGATTTAAATTAAAGGATTATAAGAGAGGATCATAAAAGGAATGTAATATATTGAGAAAGGTTAAGGGAACCTAAGTAATAAGATCCCGGGTATGATCCCTCAAACGATAAACGAAAACGAAAGTTAAGCGAACCGTATAACAGATCAGCGGTCATTAGGCAAACAATTAGGAAGTTAAGCAAAGGGATTAGAGGAAGTGATGTCACCCAACCAATGAGAAGAGGACAAGGAAGGGAGGATGACATAGCAATGTGATGTAAGCATGACATAGGGAAGGAGGAGGTGTGGTTGGTTTATAACCACACAAATATGAGGTTATTAAGGTAATTAACCAAAAACAAAACAAAAAAAACAACCAAGCTAAGCCAAACAAATCAAAAAACACAAAATCATTTCATTCTCATCATCTTGCTCTCGGCTTTTCATCTTTTTCAAGGGCAAGAATTTCAAAAATCAAGTTCCAAGCATTGTTAAATCACAAGGTAATTATCTAAGCTTCCTTGTACATAGATATGGATATGCTATAAGTTTAAGCTCCTAATTCCTTCACAATCTCTTCCAATAAATCAAGGAAGAAGATGGTGAATAGTAACCTTCAAGAAATAACTTTAGTTTTCTTGAATTTTTATGAAAGATTAAGGTTATACAAGCAAGGATCAAGGTTCTTTTAGGCATTCAAAGCTCTTGGGTTGTGTTAGGAAGCTTCAAGGAGGTATAAACAACTTTCACCTTTAACTTATAGTTTGAACTTTGAGTTTTGATGAGTTTATGGATGGATTAATGTATATATAGAAATATCCATGTATGTATAGCAAGATCTATGTATGTTAGATAGTTTGGTTGGATTTGTGGTGATTTTGGATATGAATCTTGGTTAATGGTTAATGAATCTTAAGTTATGGTTAGTAGATCATGTTTGCGGTTGAATAAGTTGGAAAACCTTGAGATTATGGACTGACTTTGCCTTGATATAAGTTGTGTTTGACGTATTGATGATGGTTGGGTGGTTTGTAGTGAATTGGTAAAGAATTGGAGTGGTATAAATATTGGTAATCGCGTAAACATAGCCGTCGTAACGTCCGATTTACTTTAGACTGCTTTTGTTCATAACATTTGGACCCGAGGACTCCCTGCTAGATTATGACCACTGCCATGTTTAGATAGCTCATGTTACGAGCTTCGTTTTGATATGTAGTTCGTTCGATTCCGATTTACGGTTTAGGAGAAACGACCGTTTCAAGTAACGGCGTTTCGCGAACGAAACTTTTTCCCTCGCCTTACTTTGAAACATAGGTTAAAGACCAAAAAGGGTTAATTAATGTATGAAACAATTATGGTAAGAGTGTTAGGCAGTTGGTAAGACACTCGCGAAGGAATCGCTTTAAAACTCGTAATGGTTAATTTATTAAAAATGGTGGAGCCGAGGGTACTCGAGTGACTTAAGAGAATCATAAGCGCAAAACAAGCGTTAGAGTCTAAGTTAGTTACAGTATAGATTTACAAGTGACTTTGGTTTAATTCCAACTTACTTGTTGTTTATAGGTTACCAGACTCCTCCCGAGCCTTTTATCACCCCAAGTCGCTCAGGCAAGTTTTCTACCCGTTATAACTGTTGTGGTGATGAATATATGTATTTGCATTATCTTGCGATAGATGCATGTTGGATAATTAGCAAATGTTGTTATATATTGAAGCATGCTGCTATGGTATATATATATGCATGCCTGTTTCGCATTCTTTCCATATATATATCTGTTGATTCAGTTGATAATACCTATGCTAGAGGATAGCGGTAATTTGCATATACCCTTAGTACAGGGACCCAAAGGTGAAAATATTTTCTAAAACCGGGAGTCGAGGATCCCGAGTAGATTTTGTATATATGGATATAAATATATATATATATATATATATATATATATATATATTTATA
Organism: Apium graveolens; assembly: GCF_009905375.1. Classification (NCBI taxonomy): domain Eukaryota; kingdom Viridiplantae; phylum Streptophyta; class Magnoliopsida; order Apiales; family Apiaceae; genus Apium; species Apium graveolens. Next base: position 215,381,996 of record NC_133649.1, on the reverse strand, counting down.
CTTATATATATATATATATGGTCATAGTTTTCAAAACTATTAATCGAATAAGGTTTATTCGATAACTTTAACTTTATTTTATTATTGAATATTATTTCAAATATTATTCGAAGGCGTATGACTCCTTTATATTAAATGAATATTATTTTGAATATTCATTCGAGGACTTATGACTCCTTTTATTTTATTGAATGAATATTTTTGAATATTCATTCGAGGACTTATGACTCCTTTTATTTTATTAAATGAATATTATTTTGAATATTCATTCGAGGACTTATGACTCCTTTTATTTTATTATCTGAATATTATTTGAATATTCATTCGAGGGCTATGACTCAGTTTATATTGTTAAATGAATATTTTTGAATATTCATTTGAGGATCTATGACTCCGATTATTTGCTGAGATTTGTTCTTATTTTATTAAAGAATAAGGTGTAAATAATCAAACTTATTTTCGATTATTCAAATAAGATAGTACTTCATATAAGTATATCTTTGGTTAGTTAATACTCGTTTCAAGTATAAGTTTTAATACTTTTACTTCAATTATTTTATAAAGATTATTCTTTATGGGAATATTATTTAAATATAATATGCAGTCATTTTCTAAATATTCTGGGGACTGATTTACTTCATTAAATCAGCTTTACTCCAAACACTCTATAAAGTGTTTTCCGAGTCTTCAAAATGATTTTAAAAGATAGAGCGGATCCCAAAACTCATTTTATATTTAAGATCTTCCTTTTAAGGGGATTTAAATACTCGCTCAAAACCTGAGGGATCCGGCTCTGTGGTGTGTTTTATATTCGCACAAGGTTGCTGTTTGTTAAATGAATTGATTACTTACCCAACACTCGGGAAGTAAAATTCTTGGAACAAGTTAATCCATTACAGGCATCGCCTGGGAAATATCGGTGAGTTTTCCTTTCCAACTAGATACGACTTCTTGGTGGAGCCGTATCAACAAGTCTACTTGGGAAAGGGGGAAAGAGCTTTACGTTTCAGAGTCATGGATTCATCTGAACTAGGAGTGGCGTAAGTGGGTCGGTGGCGCCGCCCAGCCTTATTATATTGGCCCAAATGCCTGGAAGTTCCCCTAAGGCGGGTCCATTCCTTAGGAGTTCAGTGTTTCGGAGTTGACAAGTAAATCCGACAGGTTCTCCTCTACATGTAGAAAATGGTGGGGTTGTACTACTACGACTGATCATCGTAAGTGGTCTTCCTGGCGCGGCAAACTCCCGAATGAGTTCATCATCCATTTGGATAATTCTGGCAACACTACCCGTAGCATTTTCGATCGAAAGGCTACTAATGGTGGTTGCCGAAGCATTGATAGGGTCAAAACATTTTTATTGGTGTATCCATTGAATGGAAGTATCTCGTAACTTCATTTCTTTTCAAAATATTTCAAAGATCAAATATTTTCAAGTTTTATTTGTGGTCTCATCTATGGGATGACCTCGGTGAATTTTATATACTTTTGAACAGTGGTAGTTCAAGTAGCTTTATAAATGATATAAGTATAAGTGAAGTATTTGGTAACTTCATCCCTTGTTTTTTACTTATATCTAGTAAGTAATTATCTTACTCATGATAAAAGATTCTAGTAAGTATCCATTTAGAATCTTATATTATTGTTATCACTATATATTATCTTGCGAGCTGTAAGGGCGCACTCTTGGCTTTATTTCTTCATCACACAACAACAGTTAGGAAAGATGGCCAGACTCCAGCAGACCCAGCGCAAGCTCGTGGGAAGCGTCCCGCGTCTTCCCGATGAGTGTGTGGCAGCTATAGCTGCAGAGGTAAGTCCATTGGTACATCAGGATCTATTTTGAGAATCAAATTATGTATAATTATAACTTATGGCAGATAATGGCAATTAACTGTAAATTTATCAAGTAATCATTTTGGTTGTAATAACTTTTAAATTGTGGATTCAAAGACTTGTACGTATTTAAATTTCATCTCTGAGACTATAACGGGTTGTGGTGTGTGTTATGTGGGGTCACAGCATAAGGTTATTATTATTATTAAGTGAAGTGATATTGTGGGAGAAAGACCGTGACGACCCCGGATCCCCGACCCGGATCTGGGGTGGTTACAGAAATGGTATCAGAGCTAAGCGTTATAAACCTCAGAGATGATGGGACGTTAAGATAATAAGTTACTAAGATAATAAGAACTCTTGCCAAGTTCATAGTCGGGCTACCTAACGTAGCACTGACAGTTAAACCCTTATGGGAACCCTTATAAATATCGTGATAGGAGCGTAGTTCGTTATCGTATATGGTAGCGGGACTCCGAACCCTGAGGTTGAGGAGCAACATCGCGATGATTTTTATTACTAATTGGAGATCGGATTGTGGATCCGATAGAGTGTCCTAATGCAGGACCAGATGATGTTGATATTGAGGATTTAGGCGGTTGAGGATGTTGTCCTAGAAGGGTTAGTTGTTGAGGAGGATCCCATGGAGGATCCTGACAGGATTGATAAAGGACCACTGATGAATTGATGACCATGGTTTGGTCGACTACCAGAGTAGGATTGGCCGGTCATACCGGAGGTTCGTTCAAGTTAAAGATAGTAGCCCCTTTAACCGCGGCTTACTCGTAAGACTGAGAGTTCGAATGGACAGAGGAAATGCGAGAACAGCTTTCAGAACTGAAGCAGAGGTTGGTGATTGGCCCTTATGCTGGCATTGCCGGATGGAAAAGGAGTTTGTGAAGTGTAGTGACGCTTCGCACAAAGGGCTTAGGGTGCGTGCTTATGCAGCAGACGGTAAGTTATCGCGTACATGTCAAGACAATTAAGGTAATATGAAATTCGATATCCCTGCCCATAGCTTAGGCTCGTGGCAATAGTTTTACCCTAAAGATTGGAGGCACTACTTGTATGGAGAGAAGTGCGAGAATTACCTAAGCCATAAGTGCTCTAGTACATTTTCACGTAGAAAGAGCTCAACATATGCCAGAGGAGGCAGTTAGAGCTAATCAAGAATAATGATTGGGAGATTCTTTATCATTCGGGGAAAGCCAATGTGGTGGCTGATGCCCTTAGTAAAAAGGAGAGACTCAAGATGATAATGTCTTTGGGAGAGTTTATAAGAGATTTTGGAAATAGTAGTGAAGGTAACCGGAGCCGGTACCGAAAAGCTGTTTGAGATTGCAATAGAGACCGAATTATTGGAAAAGAGCATACGGTGCAGAGGAAGATGATAAGGGAATAATGAGGTATTCCTACAGAATTTGGGTTCCAAATGTTCAAGAGCTTAAAGATGAGATCTTAGATGAAAGCTAGTTTGAGGAATAAGATTAGGCAAACCCTGAATGATAGTCAGGGAGGACGCCATCAAGATAGAAGGAACCCATACATAATGAGTGGAAAATGAGGATTTTAACGTATAAGATACCCCAAGTATGGGAGAGGATGACACATTTCATACTAAGGAAACAGAAAGACGAGTAAGGAAAGGAGACCCGAGACGGTACTCCTATACGGAAATTCATGGACCTATCTAAAAAGAACTTAGACTATATCCCCAACCACCACCTTGAGGAAACAATGCGGTAGGAAATTCTTTCATGACCTTTAAGTCGCTAAGCTCTCAGAGTTCCAAGGAACAAGCTGACCCTGCCGAGGCAAGAGCCTGGCTAAAGGAAATATAGGAATCATTTGAGATTCTGAATGATTGACGAATCACAAAAGAGTGTTTTTGTCACTTACCCTCCTAAGAGAGAGACCACCCACTGGTGAAAGACCAAGGAAGGCACGGAGCAAGAGATTATAATAAACTGATTTAAGTTCAGTCAATTATTTTCGGGAAAGTAATTCCCAAAGATAAGGAGATAGTGTAAAAGCTTTGGAGCTAGAACAAAAGTGGATGAGTATGATGAATTATGAATCTAAGTTGTAAAATTTATCAAGATTCGTTCTGGGACACGACTCCAGAATGACGGGATGTTTGAAATCAATGCTTATGTTGTGTTGGTTCATGAAATAATGATAAGAGAAAGGAAAATAAAAGAAATTGAAGTGGAAAGGAAATATAACGGCAATAGAGTTTGAGGAATGATAAGGGAGTTGGGTATGAGGAAACCCTAAAGACTCGTAGCAATAGACATAGAAAAGTATGCATTCATAAGGATGAGGATGATTCACCATGAGTTAAAGTTGATGGTGGAAGGCATAAGAGATATATATAGTTTACCCTCCTGTAAGTTGGGGAGGATTTGAGGAAACCTTGAGATAGTTTGAAGGATAATAATGAGACGCGGATAGACTGAGGAGACAAGGAAGTAAGAAATTAGGAAAATTGGATGAAGGAAGTGACCTTCAAGAATGTGAAGTGTAAGACCGGTGGCTTGATACCCAGAAAGGGAGACGCCAGGTATGAAAGATATCCCAACATTGAGGTGACTGTTGAGATAAACAACAAAAGTAAATAAGGAATTATTAAGAAGAAGTTCACGTTGAACACGACCAATATCTTCCAGATCCATGTGATCATTACCAAATCAGGAAAGAAAAGCGGATAACCGTTGTTATCTTGTGGAGGCCATATTGATTGACCCCATTTTGAATACATATGTTATTGTGAAATTAGACATATACTATCGAGGTGGGAATGATGGAATAAGACACCCTTATTAGGGATATATGACTTGATTTATCCATGGAAGGATGCAGGTACCTTTTAAAGGTGGAATTAAGGATAGAACAACGGTAACTTAAAATGAATCCTAGGGGAATGCATAAAGGTTGGCATTTCACCCTTAATAGGGATAGTATGAGTTTTGACAGTATGAATTGGAAAGAATTAAGGTAATAATAACCTTTAAGGATCAGTGGAGAAATTTTTCAGAAGTATATAGACAATGGTTCTAGTATTAGTAAATGGTATGGTGATATGCCCCGTATCTAGGGAATACAGGAGGAACGATTGAAGGATAACCTTAGAGGTTTTATAAGGAGAAAGGTAATATTCGAAATTCTCAAGAATAGAAATGTTGATAAAGGAAATATGACGTAATTATAATGTTGCCAAGTGGGGCACGTGTTAAACCACGAGAAAGTATGGATCGAACCAGTATGGTCGAAATTGTTCAGGGCAATTAGGAGAATTAGATAAAAGATGTTCTAATTATGATTGGGAGTCAGTCATGACAGTGATTAACCTCTAAAGACTGAGGCAATAACTTATTGAAAAATGGTGATATTTTTTTTTTTACTTATCAGATTTTAAGGAAAACATCTTCACATAAGCTGTGATTGAAATGAGGTAGAAAATTTAGTTGAAGGTGGTTAAAAGACATTGATTATAAGGAACTATTACTATCAGGAAAGGCCAAAGAGGTGGCCGACACTTTAACAGTAAAAGGATAATTGTAGGCACTTGTGCCAAAGGATACAGTGATGATGGTTAAAAGCTGAAGGTTGTATTATGGTTTGGAAGATTGACATTCCTTCTGATGACTGTGCAATACCCAGCCGTAATAGTAGTTGGTAAAGGTTTAATTCGTGTAATCGCCATGAGCGGGCTATCTATCTTAGAAGGTACTATCTTGAGAATGAGCCTGGACCATGTTTCAAAAGGACTAAACGAACCTTTGAGTTAAGTCTTCAATTGAAGGCATATGATTAAGAATGGTATTAACCTGCTATCGTTGCTTTGAGCGAAACTCTTTTGCAATTTTATCTGCTTCATGTCATGTATGTATGTCAGGATCAGGAGTGTTCTTCATGAATCAGGAATGGTGATTATGTTACCTCCTTAGAATGATTTGATACGACATGTATGGACTCCGTATGGTTAGATATTTAGATTTTATGGAAAAGTGAATAACGACAGTAGGTCAGTGGTAGACCATAGTAAGGCAGCAATTATTCTGCGAGTAGTGAGCTGATTACAACCGTGAGAGTTGTATTGGAATGGGTGTTGAGATTGAGTACCACTAATCGGGTCGTGGTAGTGTATAAGTTATCATTGATAGACTAATTAAGTAGAGTATCTACCTAGTGAATTATTATTCTTTCTTATCAATAGAGAGTCGTATTATTATACGAGGAAGGTTGCGGTGCAAGCATAGAATCAAGTAACGATGATGTCTAGAATGAGATCCCAGATTCGATTTTCGATGTCGAGGGAGTTTCAAAGGTAATTGTGTATAAGCTCAAGGAAGAGTGTGGGTCCATAGAATGATGGACGGGATAGCGAAAATATTTAGGCACGTGAAATGCGAGGCTATAATGCTTAATGTTGATTTATATACATATATGTTTTGTTCTTCTATGACAAACCTCTATAGTTCAGAGGTAGATTCCAAGCCAGATATTTTATGGCAATAAATTTTTTATGAATATACAATTCTCTTCAGTTCGTTCTTTTCTCTTCTTTTCATTTCATGTAAGCTGAGAAGAACAACCCTTCCAGAAAGGGGAGGTATTGCCGAATGACTATCTATCTGTGTGATAGAAGCCTAGTAGGATACCATCTATTGTTTAATTGCTTGTCAAGTACTAAAGGCTGGCCACCTTCTGTACTAACTATGCGATATAACAAGTGTTTCATGATCATAGTGATCTCTCAACAAATTCCTTTACTTCTATATGATTGATCAAGCTTCCAAAAATAGAAACAACTGAAAAAGGAGTAATAAAGTGGTGGTAGTATGCGGAATGGGAACACATTCGTGATACTAAGGTTGACGTGGTTATTAAAAGGTTATAGAACGCTAACGAGCAAAAGTATAACCAGTATAATATTAGGAACGGAAGGTAGTAGCGATTACGAACTGGAAAAGAATGGGTATTGAGAAGCAAGAGTTCGAATGATTGGAAGCTATGATGAGAGTCTGTGTAATAGACTTGAAAGAATTTGGAAAGATCACTTAATTCGGATTGAGTTATCTTACGAAAATAGATCATATGTCATTATCGAGATGTCGTCTTATGAGATCCTTGAGGGAAGACAATGTCGATCTCCCTTATGTTAGGATGAAGTTGTAGAGCGCAAGATGCTCGGACCCACAGTAGTCCAAAGGACCAAGGATATGATAAATCTAATCAGAGGACGGCTGGTAGTAGCCCAAGATGGACATGATAAGTATGTTGATTTGACACGAAAGGATAAAGAGTATGAAATAGGGGACCTAGTAATGTTATAGGTATCTCTTGGAAAGGATTGATGAGGTTCGGAAAGAAAGGAAAGCTAAGTCTACAATTTGTTGGACCCTTGGATATATTAAGACGTTTGGGAAGTTAGCATATGAGCTAGCCCTAACCCCGAACATGTAGCAGGTCGTAACGTGTTTCACGTATCAATGTAAGGAAGTGTAATTCAGATGCCAGATAAATAGAGGCATATGAGCGCATAGATATGCAACCCGACGTAACCTATATGGAGCAACCAGGAAGGGTTATAGAGTGAAAAGGAACAAGTGCTTAGGAGAAGGATTATCAAACTAGGCAGAGTTTGATGGTAGAACCACAATGTGGGAAAATTGACTCGAGAGTTAGAAAGTGCAATGCTAAGAGAGTATCCCTATTTATTTTCAATTTGATTCCGGGACGGAATCCTTTTAAGGAGGGGAGACTGTAATAACCCCAATTTTTGGAAATTTTTGAAACCCTTATGAATAGTGTTTTGCTGAATGAGAAAACTGTTCATGCCACGCTATGTAGGGGTTCTGTTATTGATCTTATGGGATATTATTAGTACTCTATGAAGTATATAAGTGTATGTAAAGATCGTCAGAATCCAATTCCGAACACTTTGATTTTTCCCGGAAATCCACTAGATACGGAAAGAATTGAGAAAAAGGTAACCGGATAAAAAGGATTAAATTAAAGGATTATAAGAGAGGATCATAAAAGGAATGTAATATATTGAGAAAGGTTAAGGGAACCTAAGTAATAAGATCCCGGGTATGATCCCTCAAACGATAAACGAAAACGAAAGTTAAGCGAACCGTATAACAGATCAGCGGTCATTAGGCAAACAATTAGGAAGTTAAGCAAAGGGATTAGAGGAAGTGATGTCACCCAACCAATGAGAAGAGGACAAGGAAGGGAGGATGACATAGCAATGTGATGTAAGCATGACATAGGGAAGGAGGAGGTGTGGTTGGTTTATAACCACACAAATATGAGGTTATTAAGGTAATTAACCAAAAACAAAACAAAAAAACAACCAAGCTAAGCCAAACAAATCAAAAAACACAAAATCATTTCATTCTCATCATCTTGCTCTCGGCTTTTCATCTTTTTCAAGGGCAAGAATTTCAAAAATCAAGTTCCAAGCATTGTTAAATCACAAGGTAATTATCTAAGCTTCCTTGTACATAGATATGGATATGCTATAAGTTTAAGCTCCTAATTCCTTCACAATCTCTTCCAATAAATCAAGGAAGAAGATGGTGAATAGTAACCTTCAAGAAATAACTTTAGTTTTCTTGAATTTTTATGAAAGATTAAGGTTATACAAGCAAGGATCAAGGTTCTTTTAGGCATTCAAAGCTCTTGGGTTGTGTTAGGAAGCTTCAAGGAGGTATAAACAACTTTCACCTTTAACTTATAGTTTGAACTTTGAGTTTTGATGAGTTTATGGATGGATTAATGTATATATAGAAATATCCATGTATGTATAGCAAGATCTATGTATGTTAGATAGTTTGGTTGGATTTGTGGTGATTTTGGATATGAATCTTGGTTAATGGTTAATGAATCTTAAGTTATGGTTAGTAGATCATGTTTGCGGTTGAATAAGTTGGAAAACCTTGAGATTATGGACTGACTTTGCCTTGATATAAGTTGTGTTTGACGTATTGATGATGGTTGGGTGGTTTGTAGTGAATTGGTAAAGAATTGGAGTGGTATAAATATTGGTAATCGCGTAAACATAGCCGTCGTAACGTCCGATTTACTTTAGACTGCTTTTGTTCATAACATTTGGACCCGAGGACTCCCTGCTAGATTATGACCACTGCCATGTTTAGATAGCTCATGTTACGAGCTTCGTTTTGATATGTAGTTCGTTCGATTCCGATTTACGGTTTAGGAGAAACGACCGTTTCAAGTAACGGCGTTTCGCGAACGAAACTTTTTCCCTCGCCTTACTTTGAAACATAGGTTAAAGACCAAAAAGGGTTAATTAATGTATGAAACAATTATGGTAAGAGTGTTAGGCAGTTGGTAAGACACTCGCGAAGGAATCGCTTTAAAACTCGTAATGGTTAATTTATTAAAAATGGTGGAGCCGAGGGTACTCGAGTGACTTAAGAGAATCAATAAGCGCAAAACAAGCGTTAGAGTCTAAGTTAGTTACAGTATAGATTTACAAGTGACTTTGGTTTAATTCCAACTTACTTGTTGTTTATAGGTTACCAGACTCCTCCCGAGCCTTTTATCACCCCAAGTCGCTCAGGCAAGTTTTCTACCCGTTATAACTGTTGTGGTGATGAATATATGTATTTGCATTATCTTGCGATAGATGCATGTTGGATAATTAGCAAATGTTGTTATATATTGAAGCATGCTGCTATGGTATATATATATGCATGCCTGTTTCGCATTCTTTCCATATATATATCTGTTGATTCAGTTGATAATACCTATGCTAGAGGATAGCGGTAATTTGCATATACCCTTAGTACAGGGACCCAAAGGTGAAAATATTTTCTAAAACCGGGAGTCGAGGATCCCGAGTAGATTTTGTATATATGGATATAAATATATATATATATATATATATATATTTATACTTATATATATATATGGTCATAGTTTTCAAAACTATTAATCGAATAAGGTTTATTCGATAACTTTAACTTTATTTTATTATTGAATATTATTTCAAATATTATTCGAAGGCGTATGACTCCTTTATATTAAATGAATATTATTTTGAATATTCATTCGAGGACTTATGACTCCTTTTATTTTATTGAATGAATATTTTTGAATATTCATTCGAGGACTTATGACTCCTTTTATTTTATTAAATGAATATTATTTTGAATATTCATTCGAGGACTTATGACTCCTTTTATTTTATTATCTGAATATTATTTGAATATTCATTCGAGGGCTTATGACTCAGTTTATATTGTTAAATGAATATTTTTGAATATTCATTTGAGGATCTATGACTCCGATTATTTGCTGAGATTTGTTCTTTATTTTATTAAAGAATAAGGTGTAAATAATCAAACTTATTTTCGATTATTCAAATAAAGATAGTACTTTCATATAAGTATATCTTTGGTTATTTAATACTCGTTTCAAGTATAAGTTTTAATACTTTTACTTCAATTATTTTTATAAAGATTATTCTTTATGGGAATATTATTTAAATAAAGTGTTTTCGAGTCTTCAAAATGATTTTTAAAAGATAGAGCGGATCCCAAAACTCATTTTTATATTTAAGATCTTCCTTTTAAGGGGATTTAAATACTCGCTCAAAACCTGAGGGATCCGGCTCTGTGGTGTGTTTTATATTCGCAACAAGGTTGCTGTTTTGTTAAATGAATTGATTACTTACCCAACACTCGGGAAGTAAAATTCTTGGAACAAGTTAATCCATTAACAGGCATCGCCTGGGAAATATCGGTGAGTTTTCCTTTCCAACTAGATACGACTTCTTGGTGGAGCCGTATCAACAAGTTCTACTTGGGGAAAGGGGGAAAGAGCTTTACGTTTCAGAGTCATGGATTTCATCTGAACTAGGAGTGGCGTAAGTGGTCGAGTGGCGCCGGCCCAGCCTTATTATATTGGCCCAAATGGCCTGGAAGTTCCGCTAAGGCGGTCCATTCCTTAGGAGTTCAGTGTTCGGTTGACAAGTAAATCCGACAGGTTCTCCTCTACATGTAAAAATGGTGGGGTTGTACTACTACGACTGATCATCGTAAGTGGTCTTCCTGGCGCGGCAAACTCCCGTAATGAGTTCATCATCCATTTGGATAATTCTGCAACACTACCCGTAGCATTTCGATCGAAAGGCTACTAATGGGTGGTTGCCGAAGCATTGACAGGGTCAAACATTTTTATTGGTGTATCCATTGAATGAAGTATCTCGTAACTTCATTTCTTTTCAAAATATTTCAAAGATCAAATATTTTCAAGTTTTATTTGTGGTCTCATCTATGGGATGACCTCGTGAATTTTATTATACTTTGAACAGTGGTAGTTCAAGTAGCTTTTTAAATGATATAAGTATAGTGAAGTATTTGGTAACTTCATCCCTTGTTTTTACTTATATCTAGTAAGTAATTATCTTACTCATGATAAAAGATTCTAGTAAGTATCCATTTAGATACTTATATTATTGTTATCACTATATATTATCTTGCGAGCTGTAAGGCTCACTCTTGCTTTATTTCTTCATCACACAACAACAGTTAGGAAAGATGGCCAGACTCCAGCAGACCCAGCGCAAGCGCGTGGGAAGCGTCCCGCGTCTTCCCGATGATGTTGTGGCAGCTATAGCTGCAGAGGTAGATCCATTGGTACATCAGGAATTCTATTTTGAGAATCAAATTATGTATAATTATAACTTATGGCAGATAATGGCAATTAACTGTAAATTTATCAAGTAATCATTTTGGGTTGTAATAACTTTTAAATTGTGGATTCAAAGACTTGTACTTATTTAAATTTCATCTCTGAGACTATAACGGGTTGTGGTGTGTGTTAGTGTGGGGTCACAGCATAAGGTTATTATTATTAATTAAGTGAAGTGATATTTTGGAGAGAAAGACCGTGACGACCCGGATCCCCGACCCCGGATCTGGGGGTGTTACAGAAATGGTATCAGAGCTAAGCGTTATAAACCTCAGAGATGATGGGACGTTAAGATAATAAGTTAACTAAGATAATAAGAACTCTTGCCAAGTTCATAGTCGGGCTACCTAACGTAGCACTGACAGTTAAAACCCTTATGGGAACCCTTATAAATATCGTGATAGGAGCGTAGTTCGTTATCGTATATGGTAGCGGGACTCCGAACCCTGAGGTTGAGGAGCAACATCGCGATGATATTTTATTACTAATTGGAGATCGGATTGTGGATCCGATAGAGTGTCCTAATGCAGGACCAGATGATGTTGATATTGAGGATTTAGCGGTTGAGGATGTTGTCCTAGAAGGGTTAGTTGTTGAGGAGGATCCCATGGAGGATCCTGACAGGATTTGATAAAGGACCACTGATGAATTGATGACCATGGTTTGGTCGACTACCAGAGGTAGGATTGGCCGGTCACTACCGGAGGTTCGTTCAAGTTATAAAGATAGTAGCCCCTTTAACGCGGCTTACTCGTAAGACTGAGAAGTTCGAATGGACAGAGAAATGCGAGAACAGCTTTCAAGAACTGAAGCAGAGGTTGGTGATGGCCCTTATGCTGGCATTGCCGGATGGAAAAAGGAGATTTTGTGAAGTGTAGTGACGCTTCGCACAAAGGCTTAGGGTGCGTGCTTATGCAGCACGGTAAGTTAATCGCGTACATGTCAAGACAATTAAGGTAATATGAAATTCGATATCCCTGCCCATAAGCTTAGGCTCGTGGCAATAGTTTTACCCTAAAGATTGGAGGCACTACTTGTATGGAGAGAAGTGCGAGAATTACCTAAGCCATAAGTGCTCTAGTACATTTTCACGTAGAAAGAGCTCAACATATGCCAGAGGAGGCAGTTAGAGCTAATCAAGAATAATGATTGGGAGATTCTTTATCATTCGGGGAAAGCCAATGTGGTGGCTGATGCCCTTAGTAAAAAGGAGAGACTCAAGATGATAATGTCTTTGGGAGAGTTTATAAGAGATTTTGGAAATAGTAGTGAAGGTAACCGGAGCCGGTACCGAAAAGCTGTTTGAGATTGCAATAGAGACCGAATTATTGGAAAAGAGCATACGGTGGCAGAGGAAGATGATAAGGGAATAATGAGGTATTCCTACAGAATTTGGGTTCCAAATGTTCAAGAGCTTAAAGATGAGATCTTAGATGAAAGCTAGTTTGAGGAATAAGAATATGGGCAAACCCTGAATGTGATAGTCAGGGAGGACGCCATCAAGATAGAAGGAACCAATAACATAATGAAGTGGAAAATGAGGATTTTAACGTATAAGATAACCCCAAGTATGGGAGAAGGATGACACATTTCATACTAAGGAAACAGAAAGACGAGTAAGGAAAGGAGACCCGAGACGGTACTCCTATACGGAAATTCATGGATCTATCTAAAAAAAAAAAGAACTTAGACTACTATCCCCAACCACCACCTTGAGGAAACAATGCGGTAGGAAATTCTTTCATGACCTTTAAGTCGCTAAGCTCTCAGAGTTCCAAGGAACAAGCTGACCCTGCCGAGGCAAGAGCCTGGCTAAAGGAAATATAGGAATCATTTGAGATTCTGAATGATTGACGAATCACAAAAGAGTGTTTTTGTCACTTACCCTCCTAAGAGAGAGACCACCCACTGGTGAAAGACCAAGGAAGGCACGGAGCAAGAGATTATAATAAACTGATTTAAGTTCAGTCAATTATTTTCGGGAAAGTAATTCCCAAAGATAAGGAGATAGTGTAAAAGCTTTGGAGCTAGAACAAAAGTGGATGAGTATGATGAATTATGAATCTAAGTTGTAAAAGTTATCAAGATTCGTTCTGAGGACACGACTCCAGAATGACGGGATGTTTGAAATCAATGCTTATGTTGTGTTGGTTCATGAAATAATGATAAGAGAAAGGAAAATAAAAAGAAATTGAAGTGGAAAGGAATATAACGGCAATAGAGTTTGAGGAATGATAAGGGAGTTGGGTATGAGGAAACCCTAAAGACTCGTAGCAATAGACATAGAAAAGTATGCATTCATAAGGATGAGGATGATTCACCATGAGTTAAAGTTGATGGTGGAAGGCATAAGAGATATATATAGTTTACCCCCTGTAAGTTGGGAGGATTTGAGGAAACCTTGAGATAGTTTGAAGGATAAATAATGAGACGCGGATAGACTGAGGAGACAAGGAAGTAAGAAATTAGGAAAATTGGATGAAGGAAGTGACCTTCAAGAATGTGAAGTGTAAGACCGGTGGCTTGATACCCAGAAAGGGAGACGCCAGGTATGAAAGATATCCCAACATTGAGGTGACTGTTGAGATAAACAACAAAAGTAAATAAGGAATTATTAAGAAGAAGTTCACGTTGAACACGACCAATATCTTCCAGATCCATGTGATCATTACCAAATCAGGAAAGAAAAGCGGATAACCGTTGTTATCTTGTGGAGGCCATATTGATTGACCCCATTTTGAATACAGATGTTATTGTGAAATTAGACATATACTATCGAGGTGGGAATGATGGAATAAGACACCCTTATTAGGGATATATGACTTGATTTATCCATGGAAGGATGCAGGTACCTTTTAAAGGTGGAATTAAGGATAGAACAACGGTAACTTAAAATGAATCCTAGGGGAATGCATAAAGGTTGGCATTTCACCCTTAATAGGGATAGTATGAGTTTTGACAGTATGAATTGGAAAGGATTAAGGTAATAATAACCTTTAAGGATCAGTGGAGAAATTTTTCAGAAGTATATAGACAATGGTTCTAGTATTAGTAAATGGTATGGTGATATGCCCCGTATCTAGGGAATACAGGAGGAACGATTGAAGGATAACCTTAGAGGTTTTATAAGGAGAAAGGTAATATTCGAAATTCTCAAGAATAGAAATGTTGATAAAGGAAATATGACGTAATTATAATGTTGCCAAGTGGGGCACGTGTTAAACCACGAGAAAGTATGGATCGAACCAGTATGGTCGAAATTGTTCAGGGCAATTAGGAGAATTAGATAAAAGATGTTCTAATTATGATTGGGAGTTAGTCATGACAGTGATTAACCTCTAAAGACTGAGGCAATAACTTATTGAAAAATGGTGATATTTTTTTTTACTTATCAGATTTTAAGGAAAACATCTTCACATAAGCTGTGATTGAAATGAGGTAGAAAATTTAGTTGAAGGTGGTTAAAAGACATTGATTATAAGGAACTATTACTATCAGGAAAGGCCAAAGAGGTGGCCGACACTTTAACAGTAAAAGGATAATTGTAGGCACTTGTGCCAAAGGATACAGTGATGATGGTTAAAAGCTGAAGGTTGTATTATGGTTTGGAAGATTGACATTCCTTCTGATGACTGTGCAATACCCAGCCGTAATAGTAGTTGGTAAAGGTTTAATTCGTGTAATCGCCATGAGCGGGCTATCTATCTTAGAAGGTACTATCTTGAGAATGAGCCTGGACCATGTTTCAAAAGGACTAAACGAACCTTTGAGTTAAGTCTTCAATTGAAGGCATATGATTAAGAATGGTATTAACCTGCTATCGTTGCTTTGAGCGAAACTCTTTTGCAATTTTATCTGCTTCATGTCATGTATGTATGTCAGGATCAGGAGTGTTCTTCATGAATCAGGAATGGTGATTATGTTACCTCCTTAGAATGATTTGATACGACATGTATGGACTCCGTATGGTTAGATATTTAGATTTTATGGAAAAGTGAATAACGACAGTAGGTCAGTGGTGGACCATAGTAAGGCAGCAATTATTCTGCGAGTAGTGAGCTGATTACAACCGTGAGAGTTGTATTGGAATGGGTGTTGAGATTGAGTACCACTAATCGGGTCGTGGTAGTGTATAAGTTATCATTGATAGACTAATTAAGTAGAGTATCTACCTAGTGAATTATTATTCTTTCTTATCAATAGAGAGTCGTATTATTATACGAGGAAGGTTGCGGTGCAAGCATAGAATTCAAGTAACGATGATGTCTAGAATGAGATCCCAGATTCGATTTTCGATGTCGAGGGAGTTTCAAAGGTAATTGTGTATAAGCTCAAGGAAGAGTGTGGGTCCATAGAATGATGGACGGGATAGCGAAAATATTTAGGCACGTGAAATGCGAGGCTATAATGCTTAATGTTGATTTATATACATATATGTTTTGTTCTTCTATGACAAACCTCTATAGTTCAGAGGTAGATTCCAAGCCAGATATTTTATGGCAATAAAATTTTTTATGAATATACAATTCTCTTCAGTTCGTTCTTTTCTCTTCTTTTCATTTCATGTAAGCTGAGAAGAACAACCCTTCCAGAAAGGGGAGGTATTGCCGAATGACTATCTATCTGTGTGATAGAAGCCTAGTAGGATACCATCTATTGTTTAATTGCTTGTCAAGTACTAAAGGCTGGCCACCTTCTGTACTAACTATGCGATATAACAAGTGTTCATGATCATAGTGATCTCTCAACAAATTCCTTTACTTCTATATGATTGATCAAGCTTCCAAAAATAGAAACAACTGAAAAAGGAGTAATAAAGTGGTGGTAGTATGCGGAATGGGAACACATTCGTGATACTAAGGTTGACGTGGTTATTAAAAGGTTATAGAACGCTAACGAGCAAAAGTATAACCAGTATAATATTAGGAACGGAAGGTAGTAGCGATTACGAACTGGAAAAGAATGGGTATTGAGAAGCAAGAGTTCGAATGATTGGAAGCTATGATGAGAGTCTGTGTAATAGACTTGAAAGAATTTGGAAAGATCACTTAATTCGGATTGAGTTATCTTACGACAATAGATCATATGTCATTATCGAGATGTCGTCTTATGAGATCCTTGAGGGAAGACAATGTCGATCTCCCTTATGTTAGGATGAAGTTGTAGAGCGCAAGATGCTCGGACCCACAGTAGTCCAAAGGACCAAGGATATGATAAATCTAATCAGAGGACGGCTGGTAGTAGCCCAAGATGGACATGATAAGTATGTTGATTTGACACGAAAGGATAAAGAGTATGAAATAGGGGACCTAGTAATGTTATAGGTATCTCTTGGAAAGGATTGATGAGGTTCGGAAAGAAAGGAAAGCTAAGTCTACAATTTGTTGGACCCTTGGATATATTAAGACGTTTGGGAAGTTAGCATATGAGCTAGCCCTAACCCCGAACATGTAGCAGGTCGTAACGTGTTTCACGTATCAATGTAAGGAAGTGTAATTCAGATGCCAGATAAATAGAGGCATATGAGCGCATAGATATGCAACCCGACGTAACCTATATGGAGCAACCAGGAAGGGTTATAGAGTGAAAAGGAACAAGTGCTTAGGAGAAGGATTATCAAACTAGGCAGAGTTTGATGGTAGAACCACAATGTGGGAAAATTGACTCGAGAGTTAGAAAGTGCAATGCTAAGAGAGTATCCCTATTTATTTTCAATTTGATTCCGGGACGGAATCCTTTTAAGGAGGGGAGACTGTAATAACCCCAATTTTTGGAAATTTTTGAAACCCTTATGAATAGTGTTTTTGCTGAATGAGAAAACTGTTCATGCCACGCTATGTAGGGGTTCTGTTATTGATCTTATGGGATATTATTAGTACTCTATGAAGTATATAAGTGTATGTAAAGATCGTCAGAATCCAATTCCGAACACTTTGATTTTTCCCGGAAATCCACTAGATACGGAAAGAATTGAGAAAAAGGTAACCGGATAAAAAGGATTTAAATTAAAGGATTATAAGAGAGGATCATAAAAGGAATGTAATATATTGAGAAAGGTTAAGGGAACCTAAGTAATAAGATCCCGGGTATGATCCCTCAAACGATAAACGAAAACGAAAGTTAAGCGAACCGTATAACAGATCAGCGGTCATTAGGCAAACAATTAGGAAGTTAAGCAAAGGGATTAGAGGAAGTGATGTCACCCAACCAATGAGAAGAGGACAAGGAAGGGAGGATGACATAGCAATGTGATGTAAGCATGACATAGGGAAGGAGGAGGTGTGGTTGGTTTATAACCACACAAATATGAGGTTATTAAGGTAATTAACCAAAAACAAAACAAAAAAAACAACCAAGCTAAGCCAAACAAATCAAAAAACACAAAATCATTTCATTCTCATCATCTTGCTCTCGGCTTTTCATCTTTTTCAAGGGCAAGAATTTCAAAAATCAAGTTCCAAGCATTGTTAAATCACAAGGTAATTATCTAAGCTTCCTTGTACATAGATATGGATATGCTATAAGTTTAAGCTCCTAATTCCTTCACAATCTCTTCCAATAAATCAAGGAAGAAGATGGTGAATAGTAACCTTCAAGAAATAACTTTAGTTTTCTTGAATTTTTATGAAAGATTAAGGTTATACAAGCAAGGATCAAGGTTCTTTTAGGCATTCAAAGCTCTTGGGTTGTGTTAGGAAGCTTCAAGGAGGTATAAACAACTTTCACCTTTAACTTATAGTTTGAACTTTGAGTTTTGATGAGTTTATGGATGGATTAATGTATATATAGAAATATCCATGTATGTATAGCAAGATCTATGTATGTTAGATAGTTTGGTTGGATTTGTGGTGATTTTGGATATGAATCTTGGTTAATGGTTAATGAATCTTAAGTTATGGTTAGTAGATCATGTTTGCGGTTGAATAAGTTGGAAAACCTTGAGATTATGGACTGACTTTGCCTTGATATAAGTTGTGTTTGACGTATTGATGATGGTTGGGTGGTTTGTAGTGAATTGGTAAAGAATTGGAGTGGTATAAATATTGGTAATCGCGTAAACATAGCCGTCGTAACGTCCGATTTACTTTAGACTGCTTTTGTTCATAACATTTGGACCCGAGGACTCCCTGCTAGATTATGACCACTGCCATGTTTAGATAGCTCATGTTACGAGCTTCGTTTTGATATGTAGTTCGTTCGATTCCGATTTACGGTTTAGGAGAAACGACCGTTTCAAGTAACGGCGTTTCGCGAACGAAACTTTTTCCCTCGCCTTACTTTGAAACATAGGTTAAAGACCAAAAAGGGTTAATTAATGTATGAAACAATTATGGTAAGAGTGTTAGGCAGTTGGTAAGACACTCGCGAAGGAATCGCTTTAAAACTCGTAATGGTTAATTTATTAAAAATGGTGGAGCCGAGGGTACTCGAGTGACTTAAGAGAATCAATAAGCGCAAAACAAGCGTTAGAGTCTAAGTTAGTTACAGTATAGATTTACAAGTGACTTTGGTTTAATTCCAACTTACTTGTTGTTTATAGGTTACCAGACTCCTCCCGAGCCTTTTATCACCCCAAGTCGCTCAGGCAAGTTTTCTACCCGTTATAACTGTTGTGGTGATGAATATATGTATTTGCATTATCTTGCGATAGATGCATGTTGGATAATTAGCAAATGTTGTTATATATTGAAGCATGCTGCTATGGTATATATATGCATGCCTGTTTCGCATTCTTTCCATATATATATCTGTTGATTCAGTTGATAATACCTATGCTAGAGGATAGCGGTAATTTGCATATACCCTTAGTACAGGGACCCAAAGGTGAAAATATTTTCTAAAACCGGGAGTCGAGGATCCCGAGTAGATTTTGTATATATGGATATAAATATATATATATATATATATATATATATATATATTATACTTATATATATATATGGTCATAGTTTTCAAAACTATTAATCGAATAAGGTTTATTCGATAACTTTAACTTTATTTTATTATTGAATATTATTTCAAATATTATTCGAAGGCGTATGACTCCTTTATATTAAATGAATATTATTTTGAATATTCATTCGAGGACTTATGACTCCTTTTATTTTATTGAATGAATATTTTTGAATATTCATTCGAGGACTTATGACTCCTTTTATTTTATTAAATGAATATTATTTTGAATATTCATTCGAGGACTTATGACTCCTTTTATTTTATTATCTGAATATTATTTGAATATTCATTCGAGGGCTTATGACTCAGTTTATATTGTTAAATGAATATTTTTGAATATTCATTTGAGGATCTATGACTCCGATTATTTGCTGAGATTTGTTCTTTATTTTATTAAAGAATAAGGTGTAAATAATCAAACTTATTTTCGATTATTCAAATAAAGATAGTACTTTCATATAAGTATATCTTTGGTTATTTAATACTCGTTTCAAGTATAAGTTTTAATACTTTTACTTCAATTATTTTTATAAAGATTATTCTTTATGGGAATATTATTTAAATAATAATATTCAGTCATTTTCTAAATATTCTGGGGACTGATTTACTTCATTAAATCAGCTTTACTCCAAACACTCTATAAAGTGTTTTCGAGTCTTCAAAATGATTTTTAAAAGATAGAGCGGATCCCAAAACTCATTTTTATATTTAAGATCTTCCTTTTAAGGGGATTTAAATACTCGCTCAAAACCTGAGGGATCCGGCTCTGTGGTGTGTTTTATATTCGCAACAAGGTTGCTGTTTTGTTAAATGAATTGATTACTTACCCAACACTCGGGAAGTAAAATTCTTGGAACAAGTTAATCCATTAACAGGCATCGCCTGGGAAATATCGGTGAGTTTTCCTTTCCAACTAGATACGACTTCTTGGTGGAGCCGTATCAACAAGTTCTACTTGGGGAAAGGGGGAAAGAGCTTTACGTTTCAGAGTCATGGATTTCATCTGAACTAGGAGTGGCGTAAGTGGTCGAGTGGCGCCGGCCCAGCCTTATTATATTGGCCCAAATGGCCTGGAAGTTCCGCTAAGGCGGTCCATTCCTTAGGAGTTCAGTGTTCGGTTGACAAGTAAATCCGACAGGTTCTCCTCTACATGTAGAAAATGGTGGGGTTGTACTACTACGACTGATCATCGTAAGTGGTCTTCCTGGCGCGGCAAACTCCCGTAATGAGTTCATCATCCATTTGGATAATTCTGCAACACTACCCGTAGCATTTCGATCGAAAGGCTACTAATGGGTGGTTGCCGAAGCATTGACAGGGTCAAACATTTTTATTGGTGTATCCATTGAATGAAGTATCTCGTAACTTCATTTCTTTTCAAAATATTTCAAAGATCAAATATTTTCAAGTTTTATTTGTGGTCTCATCTATGGGATGACCTCGTGAATTTTATTATACTTTGAACAGTGGTAGTTCAAGTAGCTTTATAAATGATATAAGTATAGTGAAGTATTTGGTAACTTCATCCCTTGTTTTTACTTATATCTAGTAAGTAATTATCTTACTCATGATAAAAGATTCTAGTAAGTATCCATTTAGATACTTATATTATTGTTATCACTATATATTATCTTGCGAGCTGTAAGGCTCACTCTTGCTTTATTTCTTCATCACACAACAACAGTTAGGAAAGATGGCCAGACTCCAGCAGACCCAGCGCAAGCGCGTGGGAAGCGTCCCGCGTCTTCCCGATGATGTTGTGGCAGCTATAGCTGCAGAGGTAGATCCATTGGTACATCAGGAATTCTATTTTGAGAATCAAATTATGTATAATTATAACTTATGGCAGATAATGGCAATTAACTGTAAATTTATCAAGTAATCATTTTGGGTTGTAATAACTTTTAAATTGTGGATTCAAAGACTTGTACTTATTTAAATTTCATCTCTGAGACTATAACGGGTTGTGGTGTGTGTTAGTGTGGGGTCACAGCATAAGGTTATTATTATTAATTAAGTGAAGTGATATTGTGGAGAGAAAGACCGTGACGACCCGGATCCCCGACCCCGGATCTGGGGGTGTTACATAGACCGACTGAAGAACGTGTATCCGGACAGCCGAAACTACGAAGGGAAGCCCAAGGAGTAGATGACTGCGAGGCTTGAGACCTTGGTTCAGTACGTCAACACTGAGCTTGAGGAGATGCCAGCGCACCGGGACCGCACCAGCCAGTATGTCATTCAGATGGTGGCGGATGAGCTCCAGAGCATTGTGAAGACGCTTCGAGAAGAAAAGACTACCAAGCCCTGTACAGATGGAGTGGAGCCTTAGTTCTTTCCATTTACCTTTCATGTTGTTGTACTGTCAGATTCTGTGGAATCCCCAGTTGTTTCCGTTGTTCCTTTAAATAAGCCTGTTATTCCTAGAATCAGACTATGTCCCAATCCTATGTACTGTGACCTTTACAATTTCAATAATTATGTTCTATTGTTCCATTTGCTCTCAACTGTTATTTTACGTTTTTTATATATATATGCATCACCATATCTGCTTAATTTGGAAACTTGACCCCATATGTAAATAAGAATGCCATGCGATACCCTCAAATTATTTTACCATTCATATCTGTTTTGACATAACTCTTATTTCAGGATTATGCCTCCCAAAAAGAAGAACCCAACAACCACATCCACCACAGACCCAAACATTCTTCGATTACTGGAAACCTTGCAACAGCAGACCAATGTTATAGCTCAACAACAACTAACTCTTCAACAACGAATTGAAAACCAAGATAACCGTGAGCCACACCAAGCACCTGAACCACCAGTACCACCTAGACAAATTGTCACTTTCAAGGCTTTTCAGAATGTGAATCCACCTGTATTTCATGATACCACTGATCCAGTGATAGCTAACATATGGATCAAGGAGATGGAAAGGGCTTTTGATTGGTACAGTTAGGAGACGATCAGAAGCCGTATGCCACTTACTTCTTGAAGGGAGAAGTCATCTATTGGTGGGAATCAGTAAAAGCTATGGAAGTCACTCAGCAGGTTTCTTGGAAGAGATTTAAGAAGTTATTTCTGGACAAGTATTACCCTAAGTACATGCAGAATCAGATGGAGCTAAAATTTCTTGAGTTGAAGCAAGGGAACATGACTGTATTGGAGTATGAGAAGAAGTTCACTGAGTTGTCAAGGTTTGTGACAAAGTATACCAGCACTGAGGAGGAAAAAGCAAAGAAATTTCAGCAAGGATTGGAGCCTTGGATCAGAGATAGGGTGGCTATGTTTGAGATTGAAACTTATGCGGGAGTAGTACAGAAAGCTGCTCTGATTGAGAATAATGGGATGCAGTCAAGGAAAGAGAGGGATAACAAGAAGAGGAAGGTTCCATTTTATGGAGAAAAGTCTGAAGCCGGAAGTTCACAAGATCGGAATGTAAAAAGGATGGGTTTCCAGAAGGGCGGAAATTTTCAAAAGAAAGGAAATTTGGGTAAAAGGCAAGAATCGAAGGGGAACAATCAGGCAAGCCAAGGGCAAGTTGGAGAAAACAGGTTCCAGAGGCCATAATGCAAGCACTGCAGAAGAAGGCACCCCGGAGTGTGTAATAAGATGAGCATGACATGCTTCAGGTGCAATCAGAAGGGACATTTGGCGAATGAGTGCAAGATGCCGAAGCCAGGAGTTACGTGTTACAAGTGTGGGAAGACTGGACACATAGCTAGAGAGTGCAAGGCAACCGGACCAGTCAAAGCTCTGATGAATGTGGCAAGTACCAGTGCAAGCGTTCCAGCTGAGGTATTGGCATTACCTCGACCACCCGCACCAACCCCGCAAGCAACAACAAGGACATTTGATTTGAGGATGAAGGATGTTGTACATAATTCGGAGGTGATAGCAGGTACACTTTTACTCAATAATGTCAAAGCTAAAGTATTGATTGATTCGGGAGCAACAAGATCTTTCATATCAGAATCTTTTGTTGATAAGCTTCAATGTGATATAAGCTTCAATGTGATAAAATGGTTATGAGTGAGGTAGTAAATGTGGTAATTGCGAACCAAGAGAAGATTCCTGTGAATCAATTTTGTCCAAAGTGTGAGATTGATATTTCGGGGTATAAGTTTTCAGCCGACTTGATACTCTTCAAGTTGGGAGAGTTTGACATAATTTTAGGAATGGATTGGTTAGGAGAGAATAGCGCTCAGATTAATTGTAAGACCAAAAGAGTGTATTTAAAGACAAAGAGTGGAGAGAAGGTAGAATTTAAGGGGCAGAGGCAAGAGCAATTATTTCTTACAATTGTTCAGGCTAAGAAGCTACTTAGAAAAGGTTGTGAGTCATTCCTAGCTTATGTAGTGGATTCGGAAAAAGGCAGCCCCAGTATGGAAGATATCCCTGTAGTTAACGAGTTCCCAGATGTGTTTCCCGACGAACTACCAGGCTTACCACCAGATCGACAAATCGAGTTCGAAATCAACCTTGCTCCAGGAATGGAACCAGTTTCAAAGGCCCCATATAGGATGGCACCAGCAGAAATGAAAGAGTAGGCGCGCCAGCTATAAGAATTATTGGATAAGGGAGTGATACGGCCAAGTACGTCGCCATGGGGAGCACCTGTTCTGTTTGTAAAGAAGAAAGATGGGAGTATGCGTCTATGCATAGATTATCGGGAGTTGAATAAGGTAACGATCAAGAACCGCTACCCGCTACCAATGATAGATGACCTTTTTGATCAGTTGAAGGGAGCAAAATACTTTTCGAAGATTGATTTGAGATCCGGATACCATCAATTAAAGATCAAAGAAGAAGATGTTCCCAAGACCGCATTCAGGACCAGATATGGGCATTATGAATTCCTAGTAATGTCGTTTGGATTGACCAACGCTCCGGCCGCATTTATGGATCTGATGAATCGGGTATTTAAGAAGTATTTGGACAAATTTGTCGTGGTATTCATTGATGACATCCTTATTTATTCTAAATCGGAAGAAGAACATAAGCAGCACCTCTGGATAGCATTGGAGATACTCCGACAAGAAAAGTTGTATGCCAAGTTTACCAAATGTGAGTTTTGGTTAAAGGAAGTTCAATTTTTGGGGCATGTCATTGGAAATGAGGGAGTTAAAGTGGATCCGGCAAAGATTGAGGCAGTTATGAGTTGGGAGAGGCCAAAGATTCCTATGGAAATGCGAAGTTTTCTAGGATTGGCTGGATACTATAGAAGATTCGTCAAGGATTTCTCGAAGATCGCCACGCCATTGACCAAGTTAACCAGAAAGAATCAAAAGTTTGAATGGAGTGCAGAATGTGAAGATAGCTTTCAAGAGTTGAAGCAGAAGTTGGTAACAGCTCCGGTGTTAGTACTTCCAGATGACCAAGGAAACTTTGTAATATTCAGCGACGCTTCACATAAGGGTTTGGGTTGTGTGTTGATGCAACACAGTAAAGTGATCGCGTATGCGTCAAGACAGTTGAAACCGCATGAGTTAAAGTACCCGACGTATGACCTGGAACTAGCCGCCATAGTGTTCGCACTCAAGATTTGGAGACACTACCTCTATGGAGAGAAGTGTGAAATCTACACGGATCACACGAGTTTAAAGTACATTTTTACTCAGAAAGAGCTCAATATGAGGCAGAGGAGATGGCTGGAATTGATCAAGGACTATGACTGTTCGATAAATTACCATCCTGGAAAGGCGAATGTAGTGGCCGATGCTCTGAGTAGGAAGGAGAGACTGAATATGATGATAACATCAAAAGAGTTATCTGAAGAAATCGAAAGATTGGAATTGGAACTTTGTACCCGACGGATCATCAATTCAAATGTCTGTTGACAATAAAGCTACCCGACAGATGACAAGCATGTACCCGACGGATCATCAATTCAAATGTCTATTGACAGTAACAACACAGTCACATACATTGGGTGTTTGCAAAAGGAATGTGGCAGCCTGTTTAACAGGAAATGAAAAAAAAATAAGTATTATCATTTCCATGCAAGTTAAGAAGATTTTCAAAGGTGCTGGAATAGAGTAGTGAAGCAGCATGGAGTTTGACTTGATAGTTTTGTTTTATTATCCTGTCTTATTACCATGTAAACTTGGTGGTATATAAACCAAGTGTAGCTAGTAGAACAAATAACTAATCAAACACTTTTAAAAGAGAAATAGAAAAAGCTGTAACTGTTAAGAATTTCTCTGTAGTTTATTTGTTCACTTGTAAAGCAGCTGTGAGATAATTGTTATTCACAGAGTTCTTAAATCGATATATATATATATATATATATATATATATATATATATATATATATATATATATATATATATGGTGGATACTTTCAAATCCACCAGAAATTTTTTAAAGACTTGTGTTTTTAATTACTTTGTACTTTTGATTTATTTAACTTGTGATTCCGCACCTTGCAAATCAAAACACTTATATATATAGTTTGAGTTAGAACATTTTGTAATTCAGAAAAAGTTTACTAGAATTACATTCAACCCCCCTTCTGTTATTCTTGTTGCATTGTTAGGGACTAACAATTGGTATCAGAGCAAGCTCTTGAAGCACAAAGAGTTTAAAGATCACAACAAACAGCAAGATGAACAAGAAGGATGTTGGAGTCCAGATTCATTTTCTGGACAAAGATAATTACCATCACTGGAAGGTAAAGATGCATCTTCATTTACTTTCTCAAGATGAGGCCTATATGGATTGCATAGAGAGAGGTCCTCATGTACCAATGAGAGCTGCAACACGAAATGAGCCATCAGTTCCCAAGCCAAAGCATGAATGGTCAGATCCCGATATTGAACAAGTCAGGAAAGACAAGAAGGCCATGAATATTCTGTTCAATGGAGTTGATGGTGACATATTTGATAACATCATTAACTGCAAGACATCCAAGGAAGTTTGGGATACCATTCAAATAATCTGTGATGGCACTGAACTAGTAAGAGAAAACAAAATGCAGTTACTAATTCAGCAATATGAGCATTTCCACTATGAAGAAGGTGAAACTCTCACTGATATCTTTAGTAGATTTCAAAAGCTACTAAATGCTCTAAAGCTGCATGGAAGATTCTACCAAACCAAAGATTCTAACCTCAAATTCCTGAGATCCCTTCCAAAAGAATGGAAACCAATGACAGTCTCCTTGAGAAATTCACAAGAATATAAGGAGTTTACACTAGAGAGACTGTATGGCATTCTAAAGACTTATGAGCTTGAAATAGAGCAAGATGAAAGAATGGAGAAAGGGAGGAAGAAAGGAGGGTCCATTGCACTGGTTGCTGTGTTAGAAAAAGAGAAGGATATGAAGATAGAAGCTGTTGAGTCTACTTCAAAGGTCTATGAAAACAAGGGCAAGGGGCTGGTAGCAGAAAATAAAGATTCTTTGAGCAAAGATAATATCGATGATATTGATGAACATCGTGCATTTCTTTCCATAATATTTTCCAAGCTCAAGTTCAAGAAGAACTTTAGAGCAGCTAAGCCAAATAGAAATATGGTAGATAAATCAAAATTCAAGTGTTTCAAATGTGGCTTGGCAGGGCACTTTGCCAGTGAGTGTAGAAAGTCAGATTCCGGCAAGAAGAAGTTTGAGCCTGTGGATTATAAACAGAAGTATTTTGAGTTGCTCAAACAAAAGGAAAGGGCTTTTATTACACAAGAAAATGACTGGGTAGCAGATGGTCTGGAAGAGGATGAATATGTCAGCTATGTCAATCTAGCCCTAATGGCCAAGTCTGATGAAACAAAGACAAGTTCTTCAAGTAATCAGATAATCACCACTAACCTTGCACATTCATCTAAAGCTGAGTGTAATGATGCAGTAAATGACATGTCTACATAATTATATCATTTGCGTGTTACACTTAAGTCCCTCACTAAGGAGAATGCTAAAATTAAAGAAAATAATTTGTTTTTAAGTGAGAGGAATAATGTGCTAGAGTCTCAGTTTATTGAATTTGAAAAATTGAGAATAGAATGTAAGATTGCTAAGGATGAATTAACTGAGTCCTTGAAGAAAGAAGAGATTTTGAAGAAGCGGCTTAAACGAGAACAGGAGGTGATTAAGGCATGGAAATCATCTAGAGATGTCCGTGCTCAAATCACCAAAGTACAAGATATTGAGACCTTCCGTGATGCAGCCTGGAAAAAGAATAAAAAGAATCTGGAATCTAATTTGGTTGAAGGATTGCTAACAGATGTAGACTCAACGGATGATGAGAGTCATCCGTCGGATAATAAAAAAGATTATCCATCGAGTGACATAAATCCTCATCCGTCGGCTGTGAGCAAACCTGTGAGTAAAGCCAAACTTGCCAAGTTAAATGAAAAATATGGATCAGTTTCCAAAAACTTTATTTCAGGAGAATCTAGTCTAGTGAAGGAGAAGAAAGTGAATGTTGGTCATCTGTCCATCAAGCAATTGAATGACAGAGTAGAAAAGATTCAGGTTAAAACAGAGGCTAAAAAGAAAAATAATAGAAATGGAAAAGTAGGGATTAACAAACATAACAACTACACACCTGATAAGTATGCTCCAAGAAAAATATATGTTAAGTATGGTAGTACAAATCATTTGTCTGTTAATTGCAAACTTTTCATGCCTACTCCCATATCTGTACCACCTTCTTTTCCCAACGTGAGTGATATGCCTTCTATGCCTATGAATGCTATGTCTGCACATAATATGAATGCATAATTTGATAATATGCCATTTACACCTAATCCTTATTATGTTGCATTTAGTATGCCTCAAATGCCATATAGCATGCCCTACTGGAATAATTTGTTTGCAAATAGCATGCCATTTCTTGTTAATCAAAATGTGCATGATAATTCTGTTTTAATGACTGGTTTCCAAGGTCCAACTCAGATGACTAAGGATGAATCTAATATCCCCAAGTCAAATGAGATAAAACCTAAGAAACAAAAGAAGAAAGCTAACAAGGCAGGATCCAAGGAAACTTGGGTACCAAAATTAACTTAATTTGGTTTTGATGTGTGCAGGGAAACAGAAAGAATCTGTGGTACTTGGATAGTGGTTGTTCAAGACACATGACTGGAGATTCTAGCCTGTTCACAGAGTTCAAGGAGGGAGCTGGCCCAAGTATTACTTTTGGAGATGACTGCAAGGTATATACTGTAGTATATGGCTTGATTTCAAAAGACAATGTCATCATTGAGGAGGTTGCCCTAGTGGATGGTCTCAAGTATAATTTAATGAGTATCAGCCAGCTTTGTGATAAGGGCAATTGAGTAACCTTCAATTCAGAAGCCTGTGTTGTCACAAACAAAAGGAGCAATAAAGTGATTCTCACTTGAGTGAGAAAAGGAAATGTGTATCTAGCTGACTTCAACTCATCAAATGCAGAATCTGTCACTTGCCTTCTCAGCAAAGCAAGTCAAGATGAAAATTGGCTATGGCACAAGAAGCTGTCCCATTTAAACTTCAAGACCATGAATGAGCTTCTCAAGAAATAACTGGTTAGAGGAATTCCTCAAGTGGAGTTTACAAAAGATGGACTGTGTGATGCTTGCCAAAAGGGAAAGCAAATCAAAGCATCATTCAGAAAGAAGCTTGATTCAACAATTGAAGAACCTTTGTAATTGCTACACATGGATTTGTTTGGACCAGTCAATGTGTTGTCCATCTCAAGGAAAAGATTTTGCCTAGTAATTTTGGATGATTTCTCAAAGTTCTCTTGGACATATTTCTTTAAGTCTAAAGATGAAGCTAATGAAATCATCATCAATCACATAAGGCAAGTCAACAATCATCCTGATTTTAAAGTAAGAAGAATCAGGAGTGACAATGGAACTGAGTTCAAGAATTCTGTGATGAGATCATTTTGTGAAGAAACTGGAATTATGCATGAATTTTCTACAGCAAGGATTCCATAACAAAATGGAGTGGTCGAAAGAAAGAACAGATCCCTTATTGAAGCTGCAAGGATAATGCTTGAAGAATCAAAGTTACCAATATACATTTGGGCTAAAGCTGTGAACACTGTCTGCTACACTCAAAATATCTCTTTGGTGAATCAAGAAAAATGCATGACTCCCTACCAATTGTTCAAGAACAGGAAACCAACTCTAAATTTTCTTCATGTCTTTGGCTGCATATGTTATATTTTGAAGAATCAAACTGATCAAAATGGGAAGTTTGATGCTAAAGCAGATGAAGGAATTTTTTTTGGATATGCTGTGGGAAAAGCATATAGAGTCTACAATCTAAGAACCAACATTGTTGTGGAATCAATACATGTTGTGTTTGATGATAAAAAGATTGAAGGGCTGCAAGATGGAGATTTCCATGAGAGCCTCAAATTTGACAATGTGGAGATGGTTAGTGATGACAGTGATGATGAAAGTGATCAAGAAACTACAACTAAGGATAGTGCAGAAAAATCTACAACTAATGAAGCTAATAACTCATCATCCATCGAGTTAAGCATCATCTTCTAGATGATTTGTTGGCTCACTTGCCATTTCTTTCTGAGACTATTGAGACATCTGTGTCAAAATTTTCATCAATCTGCACAGAGTCTACAATAGTCTCCACTCCACACTCATTTATTTTTACTCACTCGATGGATATTGTTCATCCGTCGAGTAGTGATTGTATCCCGATGGATGTACCTAACAGCAATCATCCGTCGGATACTCAAATTACTAACCCGATGGATATTTCTCATCTGTCGGGTGTCTCTGCACAACTCCAAAGTTCAACTATAGTTACAAGTTCAGATGACTTAGTAATTATGCAATCACTATTAGGATTGAGGGAAGGTAGTGACTTGAGTGAGAGTCTGGGTTGCTCCCAGGAAAAGAGTGATCTAATGCAGTCCATTTCTTCAGGACTGGAAAAAGTGAGTGTGAGGAGTCCCACCTTAGATGGTGAAGGTGTGGGTGTGAGGGTGGGGATCCAGGGTGAGACCTTGATGCAAGAAAAGAGAGATAATGAGAGAAATGCAGGTACAGGAGATATAAGGGTGGATGCCATTGCAAGTGAGTTAATGAATGTCCAGGATGCTAACAGGGAGGAACTATTTCAGCAAAGTCAAGCTGTTATAGATTCAACCTCCTTCGATGCTGAGTCATTTACTCACCCTGTTCCAGCATACCAACTTCTAGCTGGACGGGGAAATGACAATGCAGAAAGAATGCTCAATTTGGTGCATACCACTCAGTCCATGTAAAGAGCTAAGGATGCCATCACAGCTTTGCCCTCAACAGCTGGTAATGTTGATTATGAGACTGGTGGTTCAGAAGAATTCTTTGGAGGTGAGGGTGGAGATAATGAAGAAGAGCCATTGGACATAGGGGGAGAAGTAGGCCCTAGTTCCAGATCAAGCATACCATCATGGGCCTTCTCCAAGAAATGTGATGATCACCATTTCAAGACCACACTCATCCAACTTATCAGCCAAACACAGTATGGACTTCAATCAACCAAAAATGCTAGCACCAAAAAGCTTCTGCAAGCACACCTTGCTTCTCTGCAATTACAACAAATCCAAGGTCTTCAACATAATCAGGATGTCACAACTATCAAAGGTGAAATTGATTAAATGAAAAGGGACATTTCTGAAAGGTTGGATTCTAAACTTCCAGAGACAACAATGACAGACATCAAAAGACAGCTCAGGAAAAACTCTAATCTTGCAACCAAGGTGGATTCCTTGGATAAACGAATGGTTGCTATGAAAGCTTCTCTTACAGCAATCCATCTACACCAAGCTCAATAAACAGACTTGCTTCAGAAACTGGTGGCTGCACAGACCTCCTCCTCTACTCAACTTGCTGATAACAAAAAGGGGGAGAAAGAGAGTTCTAGGAGTGAGGGGGAACAAAAAGTTCTTAATATTCAAGTGAGTAAAGCAATTGTGCCAACATTTGCTTTCACAAAGCCACCAGCTAAGGATAGCATTGATCTGATAAATGAAGCAGCAGCCACTTTGAGAACAGCTGAGACGAAGCAGTTTAGTCCAATCAACTGGGAGAAAATTGATGAGGAAATTCAAAAGAAATTTGGTCTAGAAAAGAATCCATAAAAATCAGCCATTCATCACTCTCAAGTCAAGCAAATTTATGTGAATGATATGATCATGAACTCTCTGGAGAGAGGCCAGGCATCCTGCATCAAATCCCCAAAGGCAGATCTAATCATGAAGCCAAAGGTGAACTACCCAAAGTATACACTCAAGAACCCTTTGGACACAGTGTATGAGACACCAAAGCCTGATGAGAAGAAACTGTTGGCCAGGTCTATAGCATTCTACAAAGATCCTGCAGATTCAGCTCTAAAAAGGAGAATTTCCAAGGTTTTCAGAAATGTTAAGGAAATTTGTGTGGTGGCTGGACACCCTCAATTTGTTGAAGCAAAAGGGGAAGAAATAGTAAGATTGAAGCAAGAAAAGAAGCAAGCTGCTCTAGATGCTAAAAAGCTCAAATAAAAGAAGGAGCAAGCTGTTATCTTGTCCAAGTTGTAAGCTGTGAAACCCACACAAAAAATTTCTGTACAACCATCTGTAATTGCTGAATCTCAAGATCAAAGGGGGCAAGATGAACCCCCACAGACAAAGAAACCAAGGTACAAGCAAAGAATCAAGAGATAATTGGATTTCAGTGATGAGGAGATGGAAGACTACTTTCCCAAAGAGTCTACTCCTACAACAACTCAAACATCCTTGCCCTCTGTGGCACATGAAGAATTCAAGATAGATCCATCCAAGAATTTTCATGGTGAACCTATCATTCCAAAGGATGAGCCAATAGAGTGGGATAGTCTACCAATTCCTGAACTCAATCTACCTCATTTCATGGAGCCAAAGAAAACAAAGACCAGAGCAGTCAAGAAAGTGAAGCCCTCAACTCTCAGATCCCAGTCCCTAACCAAAGCTCAAACCAAAGTCAACAAGGGAGATATCATGTACATCTATGACATCAAGGAATTATCTGACCTAAACCTCTATCCAGATGAACTGGAAGAAGTTAGAGGGATTGATGCTTACTGAAATTTACCTTAAAGGCTAGTGTTCAAGTACAAGACAGGAAAAGAGATGACGTGGCCACTTCACAGGATTCTTCAAGAGAGCCAATCTATATTGATAAAAGTCTATTCATCTTTCAAGAAGAACTTTGGATTTAATGTGACAACTAGAAGACTAGTTCTAAAGAAGATTGAAGAACTGAGGAGTATTAGAGCCAAAGATGCACTCCCAAAAACTTTAACTATTCCTTACACAGGAAGTAGAGTGCATCTAAGGCCCTACTGGCTGATGGAATTCTTGGATGATAAGGGAGTTAGAAGATTCTTCATACTAGAGGACCAGCTGAGCATCTCTAGCAATGAGACTCTACTGGAAATGCAAGAAATGCTAGATCTGTCAGAAGCTGATGAACTTGAATTCCACATACAGCTCCAAAATCAGATAGAAGAAAACAACATGAAGCTTGGAAAGAAATCCAGACCTTCAAGGAAATAGATCAATCTGCTTAGACTAGAGGAGCACCTTGAAAATGACTATGAGCAAATCTTTGTACACTTTGTCTTGTAAATTCTTCAGTAAATATAACAACACTTTTTAGTTTTATCTACTACCTTTTAAATCTGTATTTTTAGGGTGTTTTGTTATCATCAAGTTTCTCTTAATTTATGGCTACAGTTCTAGTAGGCATAAATTGGGAGAGATTGTTGGGAATATGTTGTGAACTTGATGATTTCATTAACAAAACACCTTAGTAGATTTAACTTAGTGAAAAATGTAGCACTCGGCGGATGATCAAATATAATCCTGATGGATGACTCAATTATAGTCTCGACGGATGATGATTTGACATCCATCGAGTGAGTAGCTTATGTAATAATAAGTATAGTAACTCATTTCTGCAAATAACTTTGTATAGATTCTGTAGTAGCATATGAGTCATGTTGACTCTCATTAGATATGCAGAATAGGTTAATTAATTGTAAATATAAGATGTCTTGTAATTCTGCATAAGTGAAATGAAGTCAAGTGTCAAATAGCTACCCGACGGATGATCAACAAAGCTACCCGACAGATGATCAACAAAGCTACCCGACAGATGATCAACAAAGCTACCCGACGGATGACAAGCATGTACCCGACGGATCATCAATTCAAATGTCTGTTGACAGTGACAACACAGTCACATGCGTTGGGTGTTTGCAAAAGGAATGTGGCATCCTGTTTAACAAGAAATGAAGAACAAAGAAGCATTACCATTTCCATGCAAGTTAAGAAGATTTTTAAAGGTGCTGGAATAGAGTAGTGAAGCAGCATGGAGTTTGACTTGATAGTTTTGTTTTATTATCCTGTCATATTACCATGTAAACTTGGTGGTATATTAATCAAGTGTAGCTAGTAGAACAAATAACTAAGCAAACACTTTTAGAAGAGAAATAGAAAAAGTTGTAACTGTTAAGAATTTCTCTGTAGTTTGTTTGTTCACTTGTAAAGCAGCTGTGAGACAATTGTTCTTCACAGAGTTCTTAAATCGATATATATATATATATATATATCTGGTGGATACTTTCAAATCCACCATAAAGTTTTTAAAGACTTGTATTTTTAATTACTTTGTGCTTTTAATTTATTTAACTTGTGATTCCGCACCTTGCAAATCAAAACACTTATATATAGTTTGAGTTAGAACATTTGTAATTCAGAAAAAGTTTACTAGAATTACATTCAACCCCCCTTCTGTAATTCTTATTGCATTGTTAGGGACTAAAAATTGGTATCAGAGCAAGCTCTTGAAGCACAAAGAGTTTAAAGATCACAACAAACAGCAAGATGAACAAGAAGGATGTTGGAGTCAAGATTCCTTTTCTGGACAAAGATAATTACCATCACTGGAAGGTAAAGATGCATATTCATTTACTTTCTCAAGATGAGGCCTATATGGATTGCATAGAGAGAGGTCCTCATGTACCAATGAGAGCTGCAACACGAAATGAGCCATCAGTTCCCAAGCCAAAGCATGAATGGTCAGATCCCGATATTGAACAAGTCAGGAAAGACAAGAAGGCCATGAATATTCTGTTCAATGGAGTTGATGGTGACATATTTGATAACATCATTAACTGCAAGACATCCAAGGAAGTTTGGGATACCATTCAAATAATCTGTGATGGCACTGAACTAGTAAGAGAAAACAAAATGCAGTTACTAATTCAGCAATATGAGCATTTCCACTATGAAGAAGGTGAAACTCTCACTGATATCTTTAGTAGATTTCAAAAGCTACTAAATGGTCTGAAGATGCATGGAAGAGTCTACCAAACCAAAGATTCTAACCTCAAATTCCTGAGATCCCTTCCAAAAGAATGGAAATCAATGACAGTCTCCTTGAGAAATTCACAAGAATATAAGGAGTTTACACTAGAGAGACTGTATGGCATTCTAAAGACTTATGAGCTTGAAATAGAGCAAGATGAAAGAATGGAGAAAGGGAGGAAGAAAGGAGGGTCCATTGCACTGGTTGCTGAGTTGGAGAAAGAGAAGGAGACGAAGATAGAAGCTGTTGAGTCTACTTCAAAGGTCTGTGAAAATAAGGGCAATGGGCTGGTAGCAGAAAATGAAGATTTTTTGAGCCAAGATGATTTGGATGATATTGATGAATATCTTGCATTTCTTTCCAGAAGATTTTCCAAGCTCAAGTTCAAGAAGAACTTTAGAGCAGCTAAGCCAAATAGAAACATGGTGGATAAATCAAAATTTAAGTATTTCAAATATGGCTTGGCAGGGCACTTTGCCAGTGTAATAACCCCAATTTTTGGAATTTTTGAAACACGGATGAATAGTAACTTTTTCTGATGATGCTGATTAAGGAAAATTATCAAACCACGCTATATAGGAGTACTGTTATGGAAATTCTAAGATCGTATTAGTACTCCATAAAGTAAATAAGTATATGTAAAGATTGTCAGAATCCAAATTCGAACACTTTAATTTTTCCCAAAAATCCACCAGATGCCGAAAGAATTGGGTATAAGGTAACGTGATTAAAATGATTAAAATTTAAGGATTATAAGAGAGGATCATAAAAGGAATATAAATTATTAAGAAGGGTTTAGGGGAACCCAAGTAATAAGATCCCGGGTATGATCTCTCAAACGATAAACGAGAACGAAAGTTAAGCAAACCGTAAAACAAATAAGCGACCAAGAGACAAGCTTGTACAAGAAACCAAGGATTGTGACATCATCAAACCACAAGGAAGAGACATGTGGCAAATGGATGACATAGACATGGTGACATAAGCATGACAAATGGAGGGATTGTTGTTTGATTACAAGCCACATAAATTTTACCATGGTTAAAAGGTAATTAAGCAAAACAAAAGGAAACAACCAAGCAAAACAAATCAAAAACACAAAACACAAATTAGAAGTTGACTTTTGCTTTCAAAGAACAAAAGCTCTCGGCCAAAACCAGAGCAGCAACTTCAAACTACCATATCTCCTTCAATACTCACTCAAATAGTATGTTCTATAGCTCTTTGGAAAGGTATTAAGATGGCCTACAACTCTTGTTGACAAGTCTCGTCCAAATAAGCATGGTAAGACCCTCGTTTTGACAGTTCTTTCAATCTGACTTTTAGAAACTTTAAAACCTAACTTTGTGTTCTTGATTTCTTTGGAAAGATCAAGCTTGTAGGAGGCTCCCTAAGACTTCCTAGCTACTCTAATCACTCCAAGGAAGGTATAACACCTCCAAACCCTAACTTTACTTTGAGTATTACGATGGTTTTGATGGTTATAGTAAATGAGAAGCATGATGCTTGTGTGTTTAGAGTTTGGATTGGATTTGTAGTGATTTGGATGT
This sequence comes from Apium graveolens, assembly GCF_009905375.1. Classification (NCBI taxonomy): domain Eukaryota; kingdom Viridiplantae; phylum Streptophyta; class Magnoliopsida; order Apiales; family Apiaceae; genus Apium; species Apium graveolens. Next base: position 215,345,598 of record NC_133649.1, on the reverse strand, counting down.
TGAAATCTTGTTTATAGTTAATGAAACTTAAGTATAGCTAGTAGTTTATGTGTGGGGTTGTATAAATTGGAAAATCTTGAGGTTTGGGGACTGATGTAGTAAGGTTTGGATGAGGGTTGGTTGTATTGTTGGTTGTGAGTTGAATGGTGGTTGTTTGGAGTGGTTTAAAACTTGGTAATCACGTAAACATAGTCGTCATAATGCCCGATTTTCCTTAACTGTTATGTTCTTACCTTTAGGACCCGTGAACTCACTGAAAGATTCTAACATTTTCCATGATTAGATAGTTCATGTTACGAGCTTCGTTTTGATATGCGGTTCGTTTGAATCCGATGTACGGTTTAGGAGAAACGACCGTTTTAAGTAACGACGCTTCGCGACCAAACCATTACCCCTCGCCTTACTTTGAAATCTTGGTTAAGGACCTTAAATGACTAATTTGGGTATGAAACAATTATGTAAAGTGGATTAGGCAGTTGGTAAGGTGTTCGCGAAAGAATCGACTTAAAACTCTTAATGGTTAATTTATTAAAAATGGTGGAGCCGAGGGAATTCGAACGACTTTTGTGATTTGTTAAGTGTAGAAATGACCATAAGCAAACGTTAGAGTCTAATTGGTTAAAGTATAGATTCATAAGCGACTTTGGTTTAATTCCAACTTATATGTGGTTTATAGGTTACCAGACTCATCCCAGGACTTTTACCACCCCCAGTCGCTCAGACAAGTTTTCTACCCGTTATACTGTTGTTGTGATGTAAATATATGTATATGCATTATCGTGTGATAAGTGTATGATTGTTATTAGCAAATTTTGCGATATATTGGAGCATGCTGATATGGTATATATACATGTCTATTTCATAATCTTGATATCTAATTGTTGATTCAATTGCTTATAAGTTGTATAATACCTATGCTAGAAATAAGCAGTAGTTGCGTATACCCTTAGTATACGGGACCCAAAGGTGAACATATTTTCTAAACCGGGAGACGATGTTCCCGAGTATATTATATATATATATATTTATATATATAAATAGTTTTCAAAACTATTATTCGAATAAGGTTTATTCGATAACTTTATTTCACTTAATGAATATTGTTTTGAATATTCATTCGAGGACTTATGACTCCGCTTATTTTATTTAATGAATATTGTTTTGAATATTCATTCGAGGACTTATGACTCCGCTTATTTTATTAAATAATATTCTTTATTTTATTAAAGAATAATGTTTCGATAATCAAACTTGTTTTCGATTATTCAAATAAAGATAGTACTTTCGTATAAGTATATCTTTGGTTATTTAATATCCATTTCAAGTATAAGTTTTAAAACTTCTACTTCAATTATATTTAAAAGGATCATCCTTTATGGGAATATTATTTAAACAATAATATTTAGATATTTTCTAATATATTGGGACTGATTTATTTTATTAAATCAGCATTACTCCAAACATTCTTAAAAATGTTTTCGAGTCTTCAAAAGGATTTTTAAAGGTTAGAGCGGATCCCAAAACTCATTTTTTATATATTTAAGATCTTCCTTTCGAAGGGGATTTAAATACTCGCTCAAAACCTGAGGGATCCGGCTCTGTGGTGCATTTTATATTCGCAACAAGGTTGTTATATTGATAAAAGAGTTTTTGATTACTTACCCAACACTCGGGAAGTAAAATTCTTGGAACAAGTTAATCCATTAACAAGCATCGCCTGGGAAATATCGGTGAGTTTTCCTTTACAACTAGATACGACTTTTTAGTGGAGCCGTATCAACAAGTTTCTACTTGGGGAAAGGGAGAACGAGCTTTACGTTTCAGGATCATGGATTTCATCTGAACTAGGAGTGGCGTAAGTGGTCGAGTGGCGCCGGCCCAGCCTTATTATATTGGCCCAAATGGCCTGGAAGTTCCGCTAAGACGGTCCATTCCTTAGGAGTCCAGTGTTCGGTTGACAAGTAAATCCGACAGGTTCTCCTCTACATGTAGAAAATGGCGGGGTTGCACTACTACGACTGATCATCGTAAGTGGTCTTCCTGGCGCGGCAAACTCCCGTAATGAGTTCATCATCCAATTGAATATTTCTGCAACACTACCCAGAGCACTTCAATAGAAAGGCTACGGCTGGGCGATTGTTGAGTGTTGGCAGGGTCGAGTTTTCAAAATGATGTTTTCATCAAATGAAGTATCTCGTAACTTCATTTCATTTTGATGATATTCCAAAGATTGATTCTATACAAGTTTTGTCGTGTAGCTTCATCTATGGGATGAGCTAATTATAACTTGAATGGTGGTAGTTCAAGTAGTATTCAAAAAAGATATAAGTATATTGGAGTATCTTGTAACTTCATCTTTTCAACTTATATCTATTTAATGATTATCTTATGCATGACAAAGATTTTCAGAAAAATGTTGAGACAAGGTTAGATATATGAGGTCACCTTGCAACAATATTTTTATATAGTTATAAACTGGAACTCTGTGTATATTATACATGTCAGAGGATTTTAAAGATTGTGAAAAGTATATATATATATATATTGAATATTTTGCGACTTGGTCGCGTTAAGATATCAACTTGGTTCATTTCTTCTTGACCAAGACTTTCATGAGTACTATGAAAATGCTCATATATTGTTAATCATTATACATATTATTTCGGTGAGCTTGTTGCTCACTCTTGCTTTCTTCTTTGATCATACAACAACAGATAGACAAGATGAACATGATCAAGCTCCCAATTCGTGAGCGGTTAGGAAACATTCCGCAGTTTCCTGTAGGCGTTGATGCCGTTGTAGCTGAGGTAGGAACTACCAATAGGCTAGGCTTTCAACTTTTATTGTACCAGACTTATGTATATTTATGAATTGTAATAATGGCAAAGTATATGTAAATTTATTCAGAAACCCTTTTAAGGTGAAATGGTTTATAATTATGGAATAAAATGACTTGTGTTATTTTTTGTATTCATCTCTGAGACTATAACTTGTGGTGTGTGTGTGTATATTGTGGGGTCACAGTACGCAGTAATTGGTTGACTGTTAAGATTAAGTATTGATAAGGGAAATGGAACTCGTGACAACCTGGATCCCCGACCCCGGATTTGGGGGTGTTACAAAAATGGTATCAGAGCTAAGCGTTATAAACCTCAGAGATGATGTGACGTTAAGATAATAAGTTCACTAAGATAATAAGAACTCTTGCCAAGTTCATAGTCGGGCTACCTAACGTAGTACTGATAGTTAAAACCCTTATGGGAACCCTTATAAATATCGTGATAGAAGCGTAGTTCGTTATCGTATATAGTAGCGGGACTCCGAACCCTGAGGTTGAGGAGCAACAGCGCGATGATGTTTTATTACTAATTGGAGATCGGATTGTGGATCCGATAGAGCATCCTAACGCAAGACCGGATGATGTTCATATTGAGGATGTAGCGGTTGAGGATGTTGTCCTAGAAGGGATTATTGCTGAGGAGGATCCCGTGGAGGATCCTGACAAGAATGAATAAAGGACCACTGAGGAATTGATGACCATGGTTAGGGAAACTACCAGAGGTAGGATTGGCCGGTCACTACCGGAGGTTCGTTCAAGTTGTAAAGACTGAGAAGTTTGAATGGACAGAGAAATGCGAGAAAAGCTTTTAAGAACTAAAGCAAAGGTTGATGGCGGCCCCTATGTTGGCGTTGCCGGATGGAAAAAGGAGATTTCGTGATGTGTAGTGACGCTTCGCATAAGGAATTAGGGTGCTTCTTATACATCACAGCAAGGTAATCGCGTACGCGTCAAGACAATTAAGGGAATATAAAATTCGATATCCCCACCCATGAGCTTGGGCTCGTGGCAATAGTTTTTCCCTAAAGATTGGAGGCACTACTTGTATGGAGAGAAGTGCGAGATTTACCTAAGCCATAAGTGCTCTAGTACATTTTCCCGTAGAAAGAGCTCAACATACGCCAGAGGAGGCGGTTAGAGCTAATCAAGAATTATGATTGGGAGATTCTTTATCATTCGGGGAAAGCCAATGTGGTGGCTGATGCCCTTAGTAAAAAGGAGAGACTCAAGATGATAATGTCTTTGGGAGAGTTTATAAGAGATTTTGAGAAAATGGAAATAGAAGTGAAGGTAACCGGAGCCGGTACCGAAAAGCTGTTTGAGATTGCAATACAGTCCGAATAATCGGAAAAGAACATATTGTGCCCGAAAAAGTGATGAATGAAGGCAGAGAGCCAACAATTAGATAAAAGATTAATACCGAGAAAGATGATAAGGGAATAATGAGGTATTCCTACAGAATTTGGGTTCCAAATATTCAAGAGCTTAAATATGAGATCTTAGATGAAAGCTAGTTTGAGGAATAAGATTTAGAGCAAACCCTGAACGTGATTGTCAGGGAGGTCGCTATCAAGATAGAAGGAGCCCATAACATAATGAAGTGGAAAATGAGGATTTAAAACATGTAGGATGACCCCGATTATGGGGAGGAGGAGGGAATGTTCAGACTAAGGAAACAGAAGTCGAGTAAGGAAAGGAGACATGAGACGGTACTCCTATACGATAATTTATGGACCTTTCTAGACAGAACTTAGACTATTATCCCCAACCATCACCCTGAGGAAATAATGCGGTGAGAAATTCTTTCAGGACCTTTAAGTCGCTAAGCTCTCAGAGTTCCAAGGAACAAGCTGACCCAGTCGAGGCAAGAGCCTGGCTAAAGGAAATATAGGAATCATTTGAGATTCTAAATGATTGACGAATCACAAAAGACTGTTTTTGTCACTTACCCTCCTAAGAGAGAGGCCACCCGCTGGGGAAAGGCCAAGGAAGGAAAGGAGCAAGAGATTATAATAAACTGATTTAAGTTCAGTCAATTATTTTCAGGAAAGTACTTCCTAAGGTTATGGAGATAGTATAAAAGCTTTAAAGCCAGAACAAAGGCAGACGAGTATGATGAATTATGAATCTAAGTTATAAAAGTTGTCAAGATTCGTTCTGAGGACACGAATCCAGAATGATGGGATGTTTGAAATCAATGCTTATGTTGTGTTGGTTCGTGAAATAATGATAAGAGAAAGGAAAATAAAAAGAAACTGAAGTGGAAAGGAATATAAAGGCAATAGAGTTTGAGGAATGATAAGGGAGTTGGGTATGAGGAAACCCTAAAGACTCATAGCAATAGAAATAGAAAAGTATATAATCGTCAGGATGATGGTGATTCACCATGAGTTAAAATTGATGGTTAAAGGCATAAGAGATACATATATTGTACCCCCTTTAAGTTGGGAGAATTCGAGGAAACCTTGAGATAGTTCGAAGGATAAATAATGAGACGCAGATAGACTGAGGAGACAAGGAAGTAAGAAATTAGGAAAATTGGATGAAGGAAGTGACCTTCAAGAATGTGAAGTGTAAGACCGGTGGCTTGATACCCAGAAAGGGAGACGCCAGGTATGAAAGATATCCCAACATTGAGATGACTGTTGAGATAAACAACAAAAGTAAATAAGGAATTATTAAGAAGAAGTTCACGTTGAACACGACCAATATCTCCCAGAACATCCCTGTTGTCATTACCAAATTAGGCAAGCAAAGCGAAAAAAACCGTTGTTATCTTTTGGAGGCCATATAGATTGACCTCAGTTTGAATAAGGCTGCTATTGTGAAATTAAGTATAGACTATCGAAGTGAGAATGATTGAATAAGGTAATCTATCAAGTATATATCACTTGATTTATCCATGGAAGAGTGTAAGTATCTTTTAAAGGTGGAATTAAGGATAAAACCCCGATAACTTGAAATGAATCCTAGGGAAATGCATAAAGGTTGGCATTTCACCCTTAATAGGGACATCATGAGTTTTGACAGTATGAATTGGAAAGGATTAAGGTAACAAGAACCTTTAAGGATCAGTGGAGAAATTTTTCAGAAGTATATAGACAATGATTCTGGTATTAGTAAATGGTATCTTGATATGCCCTGTGCCTAGGGTGTACCTGATGAAGGATTTAAGGATAACCTTAGAGGTTTTACAAGGAGAAAGGTAATATTCAAAGTTCTCAAGAATAGAAATTTTGATGAAGGAAATATGACGTAATTATAATAATGCCAGGTGGGGCACGTGTTGAACCATAAGAAAGTATAGATCGATCCAATGAGGGTCGAGATTGGTGAAAACAAGAATGACCCAAGATAAGAGACGTCCTATGTATGATCGAGAGTCAGTCATGGCAATGTTCACATCTAAAGACTAAGGCAATGACTTATGGAAAAATGGTGATTTTTTTTTCTCACCGGGACTTAAGATAAGTATTTTCACATAAGCAGTGATTGAAATGAGGTAGAAAATTTAGTTGGAGGTGGTTAAAATGATATTGATTGTAAGGAAATTTTACTATCAGGAAAGGCCAAAGAGGTGGCCAACACTTTAAGTGTAAGAGGACAATTATCGGCGCTCGTGCCAGAGGAATACTGTGATAATGGTTAATTTCGTGAAGGTTGTATTATGGTGTGAAAGATTGACTTTCCTTCTGATGACTGTGCGGTACTCAACCGTAATAGTAGTTTGGCAAAGATTTAATTCATGTAATTTCCGTGAGCGGGCTATTTATCTTAGAAGGAACTATCTTGAGAATAAGCCAGGACCATGTTTCAAAAAGGACTAAATGAACCTTTGAGCTTCATGTCTCCTAATATAGACATATGATTAAGAATGGTATTAACCTACTATCGTTGCTTTCATTAAAACTCTTCTGCATTTTATCTGCTTCATGTCATGAATGTACGTCAGGATCAGGAGTGTTCTTCATGAATCATGAACGGTGATCATGTTACCTCCTTAGAAGAATTCGATACGATATGTATGGACTCCGTATGGTTAGCTATTAAGACTTCATGGAAAATGAATGGCTACAGTAGGTCAACGGTGGGCCATAGTAATGCAGGAATGATTCTCCGAGTAATGAGCCGATTACTTACAACCGTGAGAGTTGTATTGGAACGGATTTTGAGAGTGAGTACCACTAATCGGGTCGTGGTGGTGTATAAGTTATCATTGATAGGCTAATTAAGTCGATTATCTACCTATTGAATACTTATTCCTTCTTACCAATAGAGAGTCGTATTGCTATACGAGGAAGGTTGCAGTGCAAGCATAGAATTCTAGTAACAATGATGTCTAGAGTGAAATCCCTTATTCGAGTTTCGATGTCGAGGGAGTTTCAAAGATGAGTGTTTATGAGCTCGAGCAAGAGCATGGGTCCGTAGAATGATGGACGGAATAGCAAAAAAAATCTTTAAGCACGTGAAATGCGATGCTATAATACTTGATGTTGATATATATACATATATGTTTTGTTCTCCTATGACAAACCTCTATAGTTCAGAGGTAGACTGCAAGCCAGATATTTTGTGGCAGTATATTTTTTTCATATATACAATTCTCTTCAATTCGTTCTTTTCTTTTCATTTTGTATAAGCTGAGAAGAACAACCCTTCCAGAAGGGGAGGTATTGCCGAATGACTATCTATCTGTGTGATAGAAGCCTAGTAGGATACCACATGTTGTTTAATTGCTTGTCAAGTACTAAAGGCTGGTCACCTTCTGTACTAACTATGCGATATAACAAGTGTTCGTGATCATGGTGATCTCTCAATAAATTCTTTTACTTCTATATGAAGGACCAAGCTTTTGAAGATAGAAGCAGCTAGAAGGGAGTAGTACCAGTGCGGTGGTATTCCGATTCTAACGCGTTCGTGATACTAAGGTTGACGCAATTATTAAAAGGTTATAGAATGCTAACGAGCAAAAGTGTAATCAGTATAAAATTTGGTACGGAAGATAGTAACGATTACGAACAAGAAAAGAAGGAGTATTGAGAAGCAAAAGCTATAGTGCTGGAAGCTATGATGAGAGTCTGTGCAATAGACTTGAAAGAATTTGGAATGATCATTTATCATGGATTGAGTTTTCTTACGATAATAGATCATATGTCATTATCGAGATGTCGCCTTATGAGATCCTTGAGGGAAGATAATGTCGATCTCCCTTATGTTAGGATGAAGTTGCAGAGCGCAAGATGCTCGGACCAGCAGCGGTCCAAAGGACCAGGGATATAATAGATCTAATCAGAAGACAGCTGGTAGTATCCCAAGATGGACATGAGAAGTATGTTGAATTGACACGAAAGGACAAGGAATAGGAAGTAGGGAACCTAGTGCTGTTATAGGTATTCCCTTGGAAAAGATGGACGTGGTTCGGAAAGAAAGGAAAGCTAAGCCCACAAAGTGTTGGACCCTTGGAGATATTAAGACGTATTGGGAAGTTAGCATATGAGCTAGCCCTACCCCCGAACCTGTAGCAAGTTCATAACGTGTTCCACGTATCAATGTTAAGGAAGTGTAATTCGGATGCCAGACAAATAGGGGCATATGAGCGCATAGACATGCAACCAGACGTAACCTATATGGAGCAACCAGGAAGGGTTATAGATTGAAAAGGAACAAATGCTTAGGAGAAGGGTTATCAAACTAGACAGAGTTTGATGGTAGAACCACAATGTAGGAAAATTTACTTGAGAGTTAGAAAGTGCAATGCTAAGAGAGAATCCCTATTCATTTTCTATCCGATTCCGGGACGGAATCCTTTTAAGGAGGGGAGGCTGTAATAACCCCAATTTTTGGAATTTTTGAAACACGGATGAATAGTAACTTTGGCTGATGATGCTGATTAAGGAAAATTATCAGACCACGCTATCGTATTAGTACTCCATAAAGTAAATAAGTGTATGTAAAGATCGTCAGAATCCAAATTCGAACACTTTGATTTTTCCCAAAAATCCACCAGATATCGAAAGAATTGGGTATAAGGTAACATGATTAAAATGACTTAAATTCTATGATTATAAGAGAGGATCATGAAAGGAATATAAATTTTTAAGAAGGGTTTAGGGGAACCCAAGTAATAAGATCCCGGGTATGATCTCTCAAACAATAAACGAGAACGAAAGTTAAGCGAACCGTAAAACAAATAAGCGACCAAGAGATAAGCTTGTACAAGAAGCCAAGGATTGTGACATCACCAAACCACAAGGAAGAGCATGTGGCAAATGGATGACATAGACATGGTGACATAAGCATGACAAATGGAGGGATTCTTGGTTGATTACAAGCCACACAAATTTTACCATGGTTAAAGGTAATTAAGCAAAACAAAAGGAAAAAACCAAGCAAAACAAATCAAAAACACAAAACACAAATTAGAAGTTGACTTTTGCTTTCCAAGAACAAAAGCTCTGGGCCAAAACCAGAGCAGCAACTTCAAACTACCATATCTCCTTCAATACTCACTCAAATAGTATGTTCTATAGCTCTTTGGAAAGGTATTGAGATGGCCTACAACTCTTGTTCACAAGCCTCGTCGAAATAAGCACGGTAAGATCCTCGTTTTGACAGTTCTTTCAATCTGACTTTTAGAAACTTCAAAACCTAACTTTGTGTTCTTGATTTCTTTGGAAAGATCAAGCTTGTAGGAGGCTCCCTAAGACTTCCTAGCTACTCTAATCACTTCAAGGAAGGTATAACACCTCCAAACCCTAACTTTACTTTGAGTATTACGGTGGTTTTGATGGTTATAGTAAATGAGAAGCATGATAGTTGTGTGTTTAGAGTTTGGATTGGATTTGTAGTGATTTGGATGTTGAAATCTTGTTTATAGTTAATGAAACTTAAGTATAGCTAGTAGTTCATATGTGGGGTTGTATAAATTGGAAAATCTTGAGCTTTGGGGACTGATGTAGTAAGGTTTGGATAAGGGGTTGGTTGTATTGTTGGTTGTGAGTTGAATGGTGGTTGTTTGGAGTGGTTTAAAACTTGGTAATCGCGTAAACATAGTCATCATAATGCCCGATTTTCCTTAACTGTTCTGTTCTTAACTTTAGGACCCGTGAACTCACTGAAAGATTCTAACCTTTTCCATGAATAGATAGTTCATGTTACGAGCTTTGTTTTGATATGTGGTTCTTTTGAATCCGATGTACGGTTTAGGAGAAACGACCGTTTTAAGTAACGGCGCTTCGCGACTGAACCATTACCCCTCGCCTTACTTTGAAACCTTGGTTAAGGATCTTAAATGACTAATTGGGGTATGAAACAATTATGTAAAGTGGATTAGGAAGTTGGTAAGGTGCTCGCGAAAGAATCGCCTTAAAACTCTTAATGGTTAATTTATTAAAAATGGTGTTATTCCCAGTGGACTAACAATGAGATTTACAGAAGGGGGGTTGAATGTAAATCTCAAAACTTTTTCAAGTTTTGAGCAGTTTCTAAGGCTAAGTGTTTGAGTGATCAAATGTGTGTGAATTGCTTGAAGCTGATGCAGACAAATATATATTCAAACACAAATGTAATGAGCACAAAGAACTTAAAAACTTTTCTGGTGGATTTGTTGTTCCACCAGAGATGTGTTATTTCAGAAAATCTGTGATTCAAAGAATTAAATCACAACTGCTTCCTAGTACAAACTAGATGATTTTCTCTTTTGATATTTCTAAACAGCTCAGGAAAATTTATATCTAATTACTAGCTGCTACTTGGTTTATATATCACCAAGTTTACAAGTGAAGACAAACTGTAAAATAAAATTGAAAAGATTCTTCACATGTTTCTTCTTCATTTCTCTATCCAATGCAATCTAGGATAATCTGTAAATCTTTGAATACTTCCTTGTTTGAATCAGAATGGAAATGCTGCATTTTCTTGATTCCTCCTAGAGGCTTCCACATTCCAGTATGTCTCTGTCAACCCATGTGCCTCTGTCAGCTTGTGAATTGTCACTATCAACTGCTAATGAACTAAGCATCCGTTGAAGCTTTCATCCGTTGATGCCTTATCCGTTGAGGCTTTATCCGTTGAAGCTTTATCCGTTGATGCATTATCAGTTGAAGTCTTTATCCGTTGAAGCACTTATCCGTTGATGGATATTATCCGTTGAAGCATTAGAGACATCCGTTGAAGCTTTGTTTCTTATCCGTTGAAGGTCTTCAATATCCGTTGACACTTCTTCACTTATACAAAATTACAAGGCATGAAATATTTACAATTAGCCCTCCTATTTGTACATCCATTAGTAGTCAACATGACTGATTATTTCCTAACAACATCTAAGAATTACAGCTTGAAACCAGAGAGTGAAATGTGCTACAATACTAAACTTATTGCTAAGTACAGCTACTCCTTCAACGGATAGCCAAGATGGTCTTATCCATTGAGGCTACAAACACTAGATTTCTACTTAAGTGTTTTGCTTAACTTATCATCAAACTAATACACATATTCCTAATAATCTCCCCCTATTTATGTCTACTAGAACTGTAGGCATAAATTTGGGTTTAGCTTGATGATAACAAAACACTTAACAAATATATAAACTGTAATAAAGCAGAATTTCAAAAGTGCTACAAAAATGTATATGCTGAGATGGAATTGAAGAATTACATTATTTCCAAGGGTGCTCCTTTAGCCTGAAAAAAATTACTTTCTTTTCCTTTGATCCCTGGTTTTCTTTCCTAGCCTCCTGTCATTATCCTCTATTTGAAGTTGAAGTTGTCTGTAGAATTCAACTTCATCTTCTTCATTGATATCTAACTTAGATTGCATATCCTTGAGAGTTTCATTACTGGCAATCTTTAGCTGATCTTCAATTCTGAAAAATCTTCTGACTCCTTTGTTGTCTCTGAACTCCATCAACCAATGAGGTGATTTGTGAATTGTAATTCCTCTTTCTTGAATGAGTAAAGTTCTAGGCAAAACATTGGGCTCCCTCCAAGTTTTCCCTCCAAGTTCCATAATAATTGATTCCACTTTTGTGCTATGCTTCACAGATTGTGATTGAGAAGTTGTAGAACCAAATATTAGTTGCATCTTTTCATCAATCTTCTTCCTTTGCTCTTTGACTTGCAATTCAGCTGCTGCTATCTGGATTAGATCAATTCCATCTAGCTTTCCTTTGACTTGAATAGTTGGAGATGTTGTGATGACAGGAACTAGCACTTGAGAAATCTGAACTGTTGTAGATGGCTCTCCTTCCCCTTCCCCTTTATTCTCCCCCTTTTTGTTATCATCAAGGGTAGGGGTCAAGCCTTGTGCTGTTGCCAGCTGCATGAGTAGATTTGTTTGAGTTTGTTGATTCTGAAGAATGGTGACCATAGAGTCTTCAATGATTTGAACCCTATCTTCCAATCTGGCCAGCCTCTTGTCAGCATCAGATGCTTTCCTCAGTCTCCCCAACAAATCTTGCATAGTACCATAGGGTATAACTGAATCCAATTTCTCAGCATTGTAGGATTTCAGATCAGCAATATCCTGCTTGAGCTCATCCACACTTAGATTTTGCTGGTAATGCTGCAACTGCAAGAGATGCAGAGATTCCAGATGAGCTTGAAGAATTGCCTTGGTACCAGCATCTTGAGTCTCCTGAAGGGCCTTCTGAATTGTCATGACTTGTCTGACCAAAGTGACACCAAACTCTCCTGGTGTTGATGGTTTTGCCCATGCCCATTCAGGAAGATCAGGAACAGAACTTGGGCCTGCTACTCCCCCTAAGTTCATGGTCTCATTCAAAGAATTAGAGTCATCATCATTAGAATTTACTCTAAATTCTTCAGATGGCTCACCAGCTTGAGAAGGCAGCCTGTTGACATCAGCTTTGTCTCTGAGAAGAGATTCTGAAGTGTGTACAATGTGTAGTGTCTATTCTGCCTCCACATTGTCCTGTGCAGCCAATAATTGATAGGCTGAAACAGGGTGAGTAAAAGTGTCAGCATCCAAAGAAATGTTATCAATGACAGCTTTGTAATGTTGCTAAAATTGTCTTTCCTTTTCTGCATCATCCACTTTCATTAACTCACTAGCAATGGCTGGATCCGCCCTTATAGCTTTTGTACCTGCCTTTCTCTCAATTTCTCTCTGTTCTTGCATCAGGGGCTCCCCCTGGCTCACACACACCCTCACACCCTCACCCTCACCTTCTAAGGTGGCACTCCTCTCACTCACTTTTGCCATGCTGGAAGAAATAGCATGCATATGGTGACTCTCAACCTCTCCTTTTGCCTGGGAGCAACCCAGCCTCTCACTCAAAAGATCACTCCCTTCCCTCAAACCTAAAAGTGATTGTACAGTTGCCATGTCCTCTACAGATGGAATTGTTTCTGTTAAGTGTGTAGAGACCATCAACGGATAGGGAATATTCGTTGAAGTGGAAACTGATGGTATCAACGGATAACTGCTGTTAAGCTTATCCGTTGAAGAACAACCACTTGTCAACGGATGAGAGATATCCGTTGAAGAAGGAAAAGATGTAGATATAGAAAGTGACATAATTGTTGAATCTGTGTGGATTGATTTTAAGTGTGGTGACACAGATTCTGCAACTACATCTGAAAGAATTGGCTGATGATCCAACAAATCATCTAAAATATGATGATCACCAGGTTTTGAGGGGGGCTCTTCCCTGAGTTTTAATGAGGGAGAATCAGGAATTGATGTGAATATCATATCCACATCCAGAGAGGGTGTTGGAGAGTTTGATGAATGGTGTGTTTCTATATTGAGAGAATGGGGTTGTGATTCCACATTTGCTGGAATCACATCAAGCTGAATTTGAGAAGGCACAGATACAGGTGGATGTATCTGTGCGGTGTGTGTCCCTTGTGTGGAAACTAGGGTCTTGGCCTTCTTCTTTCTTGAAAAGGCTTTAAATGGTGAATGTGTGGCTTCAGTGTCCCTCCCTCTTTTGTTCCGTGTCTCTGGTTGGGGACTATTTTCAATAGTTACAACCTTTTGGGAGGATGCAACTAGGGATGTGTTGGACTCCTTTTGAACCACCATAGTCTTTTGAGAGACTGTGGCTTGGCTGGTTTGGGTACCACTCACCTCTCCCACCTTATCCTGGGGGGCTTTTTGATGTTCACCCCTCCCCTCACCACTCACACCCTGTTCACTCCCTTCAGGGTTTATGGTAGTTGTTACAACTGTTGTCTTTTGAGAAACAACAGAGGTAGGTTTCTTTGACTTGACTTTGGAAACTTTAGATTTGGTGGCTTTGGTAGGAGCCTGTTTGGACAAAGACACAGGTTCCATAGCCACACTAGAAGGCAAAGAAACATTGGGGTTGGAAATAGTAGGAGTTATAGAAGTATTTACCTCACTTACCTGTGGTGCATTCATGATTGGCAAGTATACCAATGGCACCTGGCTGTTGAGGTTCATTCTCAAAAGGTCTGCAAGGACCCTTTTCTCTTGTGCCAGCATTTGAGTTTATTATTCTCATTGGATATAACCAAACCTTCAGCAACATGGTTAGCCAATAACATAAAGAATCTAGCATAGTAGATGTTATGTGGTCTATTAGCTTTGTTACCTAATCTGGAACCTAATTCTAGCATAACACAGTTGCTAAAATTAAAGTACCTATCAGAAACTAGCATATAGAGCATATTAACAAGAGATGAAGTGATAGCATCAAAATTGCTAATCTTCCCAGAGAAAACCTTAATAAAGGCATCTCCAAGAAAACTCCATTCTTTCCTAAGGCCTTTCCTTCTAATACTACCTAAACTAGCAGAATCAAAAGCATAGCCTATGGAATCTAGCATAGCAGAGACATCTTTATTAGTGTGTGGTGTCATGGCATTATTCTCAGGCAACTTAAAGCAAGATTGTATATCATCACAATTAATGCAATAGTCCTTACCTTTGAGAGAGAAGGCAATAGTCATATCTGTGGAGTTGAACTCTGCAGTTGTCCAAATCTCCTCAATCACTTCACAGTAGATGGTTGGGGCTTCCAGCATTGCATAGCTTAGTTTGTAGTTTTTGATGAAGTCCATCATCTTGTGATAATCAGAATGGGCTTCATTCTTTTCAACCAAGGCTATGAAATTATTCTTTTCATAAACAAATCATGTTTGAGACATAATTTTGACTACTGGTGCCATTGTTGTGAGTAGAGGTTGCAGAGAAAAACTTGAGAATTTAGAGAGAAAGAGAATAAGAATTGCAAGAAAGCGTAAAGTGAGAATAAGAGTTCAATTGGGCTTTTATACTTTCTTGAATTAAAATGTAAATAAAATGATTAAATGATACTTTTAAGTAAGTTACAGCCGTTCAAGAATAAATAAAAGTGTAGAAATTCTGAAAACTACCTTAAATACAAATACATACAACACTGTATATCTGTATAAACGGTTGAGTAAAAGAATCAACGGCTGTGACTCACTTATAGTAACTGACGTGACACTTCAACGGATAAGGGAAATAGTTATCCGTTGATGAACAACACCATTTTATCCGTTGAAGGATAAAATTACCAAAAATGTATTTATCTTTCAACGGATAATGAACATCCGTTGATAGAACAATTTTGGCTTTCAACGGATAGAGAATATCCGTTGATAGGATAAGTCTTAATTAAAGCCAGCTTTGTTCTTGCAGCAAATTCATTTCAGGCTTCAAGACAGATTATATAGATGACATAGATTATGAATAATTAAGCATACCTAACTCACTTACTAATCTTGTGAATGTTGATTCATCAAGTGGCTTGGTAAATATGTCTGCAATCTGCTTTTCACTTGGAACAAAATGAAGTTCCACTGTACCTTTCATCACTTGTTCCCTAATGAAGTGGTACTTGATATCAATGTGCTTGGTTCTTGAGTGTTGCACTGGATTTTCAGTAATGGCAATGGCACTTGTGTTATCACAGAATATTGGAATTTTGTCAACAGTCAGACCATAGTCAAATAGTTGATTCCTCATCCATAGTATCTGTGCATAGCAACTACCAGCAGCAATGTACTCAGCTTCAGCTGTTGATGTGGAAACAGAATTCTGCTTCTTGCTGAACCATGATACAAGCTTGTTCCCTAGAAATTGACAGGTGCCTGTTGTGCTTTTCCTGTCTATTTTGCAACCTGCATAATCTGCATCTGAGTAGCCAATTAGATCAAAACCAGACTCTCTAGGGTACCAAATTCCTAGATTTGGAGTCCCCTTGAGATATCTGAAAATTCTTTTAATAGCCACTAAGTGAGATTCTTTAGGGTCAGCTTGAAATCTAGCACAGAGACATGTAGAGAACATTATATCAGGTCTACTAGCAGTTAAATATAAAAGTGAGCCAATCATGCCTCTATAACTTGTAATATCCACAGACTTTTCAGCCTTGTTTAATTCAAGCTTAGTGGCAGTGGCCATGGGAGTTTTTGCAGGTGAACAATCCATTAAGTCAAACTTCTTTAAAAGATCATAAATATATTTAGTTTGACTAATGAAAATTCCACCACTAACTTGTTTAACTTGTAAACCAAGAAAGTAAGTTAGCTCTCCCATCATGCTCATTTCATATTTACTTTGCATTAATTTAGCAAAATTTTTACAAAGCTTATCATCTGTAGATCCAAATATAATATCATCTATATAAATTTGTACAAGTATCTTAGAGCCATTAACATTTCTAAAGAAGAGAGTTTTGTCAACAGTACCTCTTGTGAAGTGATTATCTAGAAGGAACTTTGACAAAGTCTCATACCAGGCTCTAGGTGCTTGCTTTAGTCCATAGAGTGCTTTCAACAGATAATACACATAGTCTGGAAAATTTGGATCTTCAAAACCTGGAGGTTGGCTTACATAAACTTCTTCCTCCAATTCCCCATTTAGAAATGCACTCTTGACATCCATTTGATAGACTTTGAAATTGGCATTAGCTGCATAGGCTAGAAAGATTCTGATGGCTTCAAGTCTGGCAACTGGAGCAAATGTTTCATCAAAATCTATTCCCTCTTATTGAGAATAGCCTTTAGCAACCAATCTGGCTTTATTCCTTATGACAATGCCATTTTCATCCATCTTATTTCTGAATACCCATTTTGTGTCAATAGAACTCTTGTTCTTTGGCTTGGGTACCAGCTTCCATACTTTGTTCCTCTCAAATTGGTTTAGCTCCTCTTGCATTGCTAAAATCCAATCTGGATCCAATAGAGCTTCTTCCACTCGCTTAGGTTCCTCCTGTGATAGAAAGCTACTATACAGACATTCATCTTGAGTAGCCCTTCTAGTTTGTACTTTGATGTAGCATCACCATGATCAGTTCAAAAGGGTGATTCTTGGTCCATTTCCTTTGAGGTGGTAGATTAGCCCTAGATGAGGTTGCCTCAGTATTGTTATGATGTGAGATAGAATGTTGATTTGTTGAAACTCCCCCTGAGTTGCTGATCCTTTGAAAGGAATTGGGAGCTCTATCAACTGATGAAGTGAATTGATTATCCATTGACAGACTGTGATCAACGGATGCTTCATTATGAACTTCAACGGATGATGCACTTTGTCTTTCAACGGATGCTGCATTGCTTCTTTCAACGGAAGCTGAATTATGACTTTCAACGGATGCAGCATTCTGTGCATTATCCAAAGGCAGATTCTGAATTCTTCTTGAGATGCCTTCTTTATCATTCTCATCTTCACTATCATCACAATATATCTCAATGTTGTCAAATTTGAGTCCTTCATGATGTCCCTCATCTGTTAGTCCATCAATATTTTTATCATCAAACACAACATGTACAGATTCCATGACAATGTTGGTTCTTAGATTGTAGACCCTATATGATTTTTCCAGCAGAATAACCAACAAATATTCCTTCATCAGCCTTTGCATCAAACTTCCCTTTGTGATCAGATTGATTCCTTAAGATGTAGCATTTGCAACCAAAGACATGTAGAAAGTTTAAAGTTGGTTTTCTTCTCTTGAATAATTGATAGGGAGTCATGCATATTGCCTGATTGATTAGAGAAATATTCTGAGTATAACATGCACAGTTAACAGCCTCAGCCCAAAAATAAGTTGGGATTTTTGACTCTTCAAGCATTGTCCTTGTAGCTTCAATTAGTAATCTGTTCTTCCTTTCCACCACACCATTTTGTTGTGGAGTTCTTGGAGCTGAGAACTCATGCATGATCCCACTTTCTTCACTGAACAACTTCATGGTTGAATTCTTGAACTCAGTTCCATTGTCACTCCTAATATTTTACTTTGAAATCAGGATGATTGTTGACTTGCTTGATATGATTAATGATGATTTCACTAGCTTCATCCTTTGATCCAAGAAAATAAACCCATGAAAACTTTGAGAAATCATCTACAATCACTAGACAGTATCTTTTCCTAGAAATTGACAATACATTGACTGGTCCAAAAAGATCCATGTGTAGAAGTTGTAGTGGTTCATCAATTGCAGATTCAAGCTTCTTACTGAATGATACTTTCTTTTGCTTTCCTTTCTGACAAGCATCACACAGTCCATCCCTTGTGAATTCCACTAGAGGCATTCCTCTAACTAAGTCCTTTTTGACTAGATCATTCATTGTCTTGAAATTCAAATGGGACAGCTTCTTGTGCCATAGCTAACTTTCAACTGGACTTGCTTTGCTGAGAAGACAAGTAATGGATTCTGCATCTGTAGAGTTGAAATCAGCTAAGTACACATTCCCTTTTCTAACTCCAGTTAGAACCACTTTATTGTCCTTTTTACTTGTGACAATACAGGCTTCAGAATTGAAGGAAACAGTATTCCCTCTGTCACATAGTTGACTGATGCTCAATAAATTGTGTTTGAGACCATCAACCAATGCAACTTCATCAATGATGACATTTTCTTTTGAAATCAAGCCATATCCCATAGTGAATCCTTTGTTGTCATCTCCAAAGGTTATGCTAGGGCCAGCTCTCTCCTTAAACTCTGTGAGCAGGGTAAAATCTCCTGTCATGTGTCTTGAACAACCACTGTCCAAGTACCATAGATTCCTTCTTTGTCCCTGCACACAATAAAATCAATCAAGTTGATTTTGGTACCCAAGTTTCCTTGGGTCCAGCCTTGTTAGTCTTTTTCCTAGACTTCATTCCTCCTGCATCTTTTGACTTAGGTAACTTTGGGTCAACCTTGGTCTCAGATGTGGTTGGTTGAAGTGTAGGGTTAGTCACAGAATCATTTAACACATTTGATTGAATTTGATAAGGCATAGGTTGTGCAAACATGTTATTCCACATAGGCATATTGTATGGCATTTGAGGCATACTAAATGCAGTAAAATAAAGATTGTTAATATATGGCATGTTTGCAAAATGTGCATGGGGATTCTGGTGAGACATAACAGGCATAGCATGCAGAGGTGACATAGACATGTTAGGCATGGAGGGATTTGAAGGCATGGAAGCATTTTTAACAGATTTGGAATTATCAGATAGGTGATTAACACTTTACAATGCACACAGCTTTTTCTAGGAGCATACCTATCAGGTGTGTAATTGTTATGTTTATTAATCCCTACCTTCCCATTTCTTTTAGATTTTCTTTTAGTTTCCTTCTTATCCTCAACCAACTTAAGCCTATCTTTTAGCTGATCTAAAGTCATGTGTCCTATATTCACCTTACTGACATCTCTAGATGTGCTAGCTCCTTCTTTGACAAAGTTCTTGAGAGTTGAATCATTCTTTTTATTGAGATTTTTATTTTTAAAAGAACTTGCCTGTTTTAATTGATGAGCCTTCAACGGATGCTCCTTTTCTTCCTTCAACGGATAACTTTCATCATCCGTTGATTCCACATCCGTTGACAATCCATCAATTAATTCTAACTCCTTTTTGTTTTTCTTCCAGGCATCCTCACAGAATGATTCAATTCCCTGAACCTTTGCAATCTGAACACTAACATCCCTAGATGTTTTCCAGGCCTTAATTACCTCTTGCTCACTTTCTAACTGTGTAGAAAGAATTTCTACTTTCTTAACAGCTTCTACTAGTTCACTCTCAACAGTCAAGCATTTAAGTTTTATCTTTTCAAGCTCAATTACCTGATCCTCTAACACAGCATTCCTATCACTTAAAAACACATTATTCTCCTTGATCCTAGTGTTTTCTTTTGCTAGTGATTTAAGGGAAATACGCAAATGATATAATTCATTGGTCATATCATTTATGGCTTCATTGCATTCATGTTTAGAAATCTGAGAGAGATCAGTAGTAATTACCTGGTTGCTTGATGAACTAGTTTCATTTTCATCAGAATTAGCCATCAGGGCTAGGTTGACATATTCCACATCATCATCTTCATTTACCCCATCTGCTGCCCAATCATCTTGAGTGAGAAAAGCTCTTTTCTTTTGTTTGAGCAAATCAAAATACTTCTTTTTGTAATCAACTTGCTCAAATTTCTTTTTCTCAGAATTTGGCTTCCTACACTCACTTGCAAAGTGTCCACTAATGCCACAGTTGTAACATTGAACTTTGATTTGTCCACCATGTTTTTGTTTGGCTTAGTGAACTTTGTGTTTTTTCTGAACTTCATTTTGCAAACCTCCTGGGCAGAAAGGCCAAATGTTCTTCAATATCATCAGATTCATCCTGACTGGAATTGTCTTCATCCTCAGCAACTTGCTCTTTACCCTTGCTTGATTCTGATTGCTTGTGCCAATTTTGAGACTTAGCATTGTCTTTCTCCTCATTCCTGACTTCCATCTTCTCACTGTCAGCTACAAGAGCAACTGTTCCTCCTTTTCTCTTTCCCTTTTCCAACAGCTCATCCTGCTCCATTTCAAGTTCATAAGTCTTCAAATTCCATATAATCTTTCAAGTGTGAAGTTCTTATAATCTTGAGAATTTCTCAAGAGACAGTCATGGGCTTCCATTCCTTTGGCAGAGACCTAAGAAATTTTAAGTTGGAATCCTTGACTTGGTACACTCTACCATACAGCTTCAATCCATTCAACAGTTTCTGAAACCTGTTGAAGGTATCATTTAATGATTCACCTTCTTCAAAGTGAAAATATTCATACTGTTGAATAAGAAGCTGCATCTTGTTCTCTCTGACCTGCTCAGTACCTTCATAGATGATTTGTACAGTATCCCAAACTTCCTTTGCAGTTTGGCTATTGATGACATTGTCAAACATATCTTGATCTAAGACATTAAACAAATGTTCATGGCTCTCTTATCCTTGCGGATTTCTTCCATGTCTTCAATAGTCCATTCTGCTTTGGCTTGGGAATGGACTGTCCAACAGCAACTGTTGCAGTAGCAGCTGTGGCTACTTTGTGAGGGATGTGAGGACCATTTTCAATACAGTTGATGTAGCTTCATCTTGAGAAAGAAGATGTAAATGCATCTTCACTTTCCAGTGATGATAATTATCTTTTTCCAGGACTGGGATCTTTACACCAATATCCTTCCTACTCATGATGGTAGCAGGAGGATTCTTCTGTGCACTCATGATGTTAGCAGAATAGATCTTTAAACTCTTTGTATATTAAGAGCTTGCTCTGATACCAATTGTTATTCCCAGTGGACTAACAATGAGATTTACAGAAGGGGGGGTTGAATGTAAATCTCAAAACTTTTTCAAGTTTTGAGCAGTTTCTAAGGCTAAGTGTTTGAGTGATCAAATGTGTGTGAATTGCTTGAAGCTGATGCAGACAGATATATATTCAAACACAAATGTAATGAGCACAAAGAACTTAAAACTTTTCTGGTGGATTTGTTGTTCCACCAGAGATGTGTTATTTCAGAAAATCTGTGATTCAAAGAATTAATCACAGCTGCTTCCTAGTACAAACTAGATGATTTTCTCTTTTGATATTTCTAAACAGCTCAGGAAAATTCATATCTAATTACTAGCTGCTACTTGGTTTATATATCACCAAGTTTACAAGTGAAGACAAACTGTAAAATACAATTGAAAAGATTCTTCACATGTTTCTTCTTCATTTCTCTATCCAATGCAATCTAGGATAATCTGTAAATCTTTGAATACTTCCTTGTTTGCATCAGAATGGAAATGCTGCATTTTCTTGATTCCTCCTAGAGGCTTCCACATTCCAGTATGTCTCTGTCAACCCATGTGCCTCTTTCAGCTTGTGAATTGTCACTATCAACTGCTAATGAACTAAGCATCCGTTGAAGCTTTCATCCGTTGATGCCTTATCCGTTGAGGCTTTATCCGTTGAAGCTTTATCCGTTGATGCATTATCAGTTGAAGTCTTTATCCGTTGAAGCACTTATCCGTTGATGGATATTATCCGTTGAAGCATTAGAGACATCCGTTGAAGCTTTGTTTCTTATCCGTTGAAGGTCTTCAATATCCATTGACACTTCTTCACTTATACAAAATTTCAAGGCATGAAATATTACAATTAGCCCTCCTATTTGTACATCCATTAGTAGTCAACATGACTGATTATTTCCTAACAACATCTAAGAATTACAGCTTGAAACCAGAGAGTGAAATGTGCTACAATACTAAACTTATTGCTAAGTACAGCTACTCCTTCAACGGATAGCCAAGATGGTTTTATCCGTTGAGGCTACAAACACTAGATTTCTACTTAAGTATTTTGCTTAACTTATCATCAAACTAATACACATATTCCTAACAAATGGTGGAGCCGAGGGTACTCGAACGACTTATGTGATTTGTTAAGCGTAGAAATGACCATAAGCAAACGTTAGAGTCTAATTGGTTAAAGTATAGATTCATAAGCGACTTTGGTTTAATTCCAACTTATATGTGGGTTTATAGATTACCAGACTCATCCAGGACTTTTACCACCCCCAGTCGCTCAGGCAAGTTTTTCTACCCGTTATACAGTTGTTGTGATGTAAATAATATGTATATGCATTATCTTGTGATAAGTGCATGATTGTTATTAGAAAATTTTGCGATATATTGGAGCATGCTGATATGGTATATATGCATGTATGTTTCGTAATCTTGATATCTAATTGTTGATTCAATTGCTTATAAGTTGCATAATACCTATGCTAGAGATAAGCAGTAGTAGTGCGTATACCCTTAGTATACGGGACCCAAAGGTGAAATATTTTCTAAACCGGGAGACGATGTTCCCGAGTATATTATATATATATATTTTATATATATATAAATAGTTTTCAAAACTATTATTCGAATAAGGTTTATTCGATAACTTTATTTCACTTAATGAATATTGTTTGAATATTCATTCGAGGACTTATGACTCCGCTTATTTATTTAATGAATATTGTTTGAATATTCATTCGAGGACTTATGACTCCGCTTATTTTATTAATAATATTCTTTATTTTATTAAAGAATAATGTTTCGATAATCAACTTATTTTCGATTATTCAAATAAAGATAGTACTTTCGTATAAGTATATCTTTGGTTATTTAATATTCATTTCAAGTATAAGTTTTAAAACTTCTACTTCGATTATATTTAAAAGGATCATCCTTTATGGGAATATTATTTAAACAATAATATTAAGATATTTTCTAATATATTGGGACTGATTTATTTTATTAAATCAGCATTACTCCAAACATCTTAAAAATGTTTTCGAGTCTTCAAAAGGATTTTAAAGGTTCGGGCGGATCCCAGAACTCATTTTTTTATATATTTAAGATCTTCCTTTCGAAGGGGATTTAAATACTCGCTCAAACCTGAGGGATCCGGCTCTATAGTGCATTTTATATTCGCAACAAGGTTGTTGTTTTGATAAAAGAGTTTTTGATTACTTACCCAACACTCGGAAGTAAAATTCTTGGAACAAGTTAATCCATTAACAGGCATCGCCTGGAAATATCGGTGAGTTTCCTTTCCACTAGATACGGCTTCTTAGTGGAGCCGGATCAAACAAGTTTCTACTTGGGGAAAGGGAGGAACAAACTTTACGTTTCATGGTCATGGATTTCATCTGAACTAGGAGTGGCGTAAGTGGTCGAGTGGCACCGGCCCAGCCTTATTATATTGGCCCAAATGGCCTGGAAGTTCCGCTAAGAAGGTCCATTCCTTAGGAGTCCAGTGTTCGGGTTGACAAGTAATCCGACAGGTTCTCCTCTACATGTAGAAAATGGTGGGGTTGCACTACTACGACTGATCATCGTAAGTGGTCTTCCTGGCATGGCAAACTCCCGTAATGAGTTCATCATCCAATTGGATATTTCTGCAACACTACCCAGAGCACTTCGATAGAAAGGCTACGGCTGGGCGATTGTTGAGTGTTGGCAGGATCGAGTTTTCAAAATGATGTTTTCATCAAATGAAGTATCTCGTAACTTCATTTCATTTTGATGATATCCAAAGATTGATTCTATATAAGTTTTGTCGTGTAGCTTCATCTATGGGATGAGCTAATTATAACTTGAATGGTGGTAGTTCAAGTAGTATTCGGAAAAGATATAAGTATTTGGAGTATCTTGTAACTTCATCTTTTAACTTATATCTATTTAATGATTATCTTATGCATGACAAAGATTTTCAGAAAAATGTTGAGACAAGGTTAGATATATGAGGTCACCTTGCAACGATATTTTTATACAGTTATAAACTGGAACTCTGTGTATATTATACAAGTCAGAGGATTTCAAAGATTGTGAAAAGTATATGTATATATATTGAATATTTGCGACTTGGTCGCGTTAAGATATCAACTTGGTTCATTTCTTCTTGACCAAGACTTTCATGAGTACTATGAGAATGCTCATATATTGTTAATCATTATACATATTATTTCGGTGAGCTTGTTGCTCACCCTTGCTTTCTTCTTTCATCACACAACAATAGATAGACAAGATGAACAGGAACAAGCTCCCAATTCGTGGCGGTTAGGAAATATTCCGCAGTTTCCTGTAGGCGTTGATGCCGTTGTAGCTGAGGTAGGAACTACCAATAGGCTAGGCTTTCAACTTTTGTTGTACCAGACTTATGTATATTTATGAATTGTAATAATGTCAAAGAATATGTAAATTTATTCAGAAACCCTTTTAAGGTGAAATGGTTTATAATTATGGAATGAAATGACTTGTGTATTTTTTTGTATTCATCTCTGAGACTATAACTTGTGGTGTGTGTGTGTATATTGTGGGGTCACAGTACGCAGTAGTTGGTTGACTGTTAAGATTAAGTATTGATAAGAGAAATGGAACTCGTGACAACCTGGATCCCCGACCCCGGATTTGGGGTGTTACTGCCAGTGTGTGTAGAAAGTCAGATTCCAGCAAGAAGACGTTTGAGCCTGTGGATTATAAACATAAGTATTTTGGGTTGCTCAAACAAAAGGAAAGGGCTTTTATTACACAAGAAAATGACTGGCAGCAGATGGTCTGGATGAGGATGAAGATGTCAGCTATGTCAATCTAGCCCTAATGGCCAAGTCTGATGAAACAGAGACAAGTTCTTCAAGTAATCAGGTAATCACCACTAACCTTGCACATTTATCTAAAGCTGAGTATAATGATGAAATAAATGACATGTCTATAGAATTATATCATTTGCGTGTTACACTTAAGTCCCTCACTAAGGAAAATGATAAAATCAAAGAAAATAATTTGCTTTTAAGTGAGAGGAATATTGTGCTAGAGTCTCAGTTTATTGAATTTGAAAAATTGAGAAAGGATTGTAAGATTGCTAAGGATGAATTAACCGAGTTCTTGAAGAAAGAAGATTTTGAAGAAGTAGCTTGAACGAGAAAGGAGGTGATTAAGGCATGGAAATCATCTAGAGATGTCCATGCTCAAATCACCAAAGTTCAAGGTATTGAGACCTTCTGTGATGTAGCCTGGAAAAAGAGTAAAGAGAAGCTGGAATCTAATTTGGTTGAAGGATTGCTAACAGATGTAGACTCGACGGATGATGAGAGTCATCTGTTGAATAATCAAAAAGATTGTCCGTCGAGTGACATAAATCCTCATCCGTCGCTGTGAGCAAACCTGTAAGCCAAATTTTCCAAGTTAAATGAAAAATATGGATCAGTTTCCAAAACTTTATTTCTGGAGAATCTAGTCAAGTGAAAAAGGAGAAGAAAGTGAATGTTGGTCATCTGTCCATCAAGCGATTGAATGACAGACTAGAAAAGATTCAGGTTAAAACAGAGGCTAAAAGAAAATAATAGAAATGGAAAAGTAGGGATTAAAAAACATAACAACTACACACCTGATAAGTATGCTCCATGAAAAATATGTGTTAAGTATGGTAGTACTAATCATTTGTCTGTTAATTGCAAACTTGCCATGCCTACTCCCATATCTGTACCACCTTCTTTTCCCAATATGAGTGTTATACCTTCTATGCCTATGAATGCTATGTCTGCACAGAATATGAATGCACAATTTGCTAATATGCCATTTGCACCTAATCCTTATTATGCTGCATTTAGTTTGCCTCAAATGCCATTTAGCATGCCCTACTGTAATAACATGTTTGCGAATAGCATGCCATTTCATGTTAATCAAAATGTGCATGATAATTTTGTTTTAATGACTGGTTTCAAAGGTCCAACTCAGATGATTAAGGATGAATCTAATATCCCCAAGTCAATGAGATAAAACCTAAGAAACAAAAGAAGAAAGCTACAAGGCAGGACCCAAGGAAACTTGGGTACCAAAATCAACTTGATTTGGTTTTGATGTGTGCAGGGAAACAGAAAGAATTTGTGGTACTTGGATAGTGGTTGTTCAAGACACATGACTGGATATTCTACCCTGCTCACAGAGTTCAAGGAGAGAGCTGGCCCAAGTATTACTTTTGAGATGACCAAGGGTTATACTGTGAGATATGGCTTGATTTCAAAAGACAATGTCATCATTGAGGAGGTTGCCCTAGTGGATGGTCTCAAGCATAATTTGTTGAGTATCAGCCAGCTTTGTGACAAGGGCAAATCAGTAACCTTCAATTCAGAGCCTGTGTTGTGATAAACAAAGAGCAACAAAGTGGTTCTCACTGGAGTGAGAAAAGGAAATGTGTATTTAGCTGACTTCAACTCATCAACTGCAGAATCTGTCACTTGCCTTCTCAGCAAAGCAAGTCAAGATGAAAGTTGGCATGGCACAAGAAGCTGTGGCATCTAAAATTCAAGACCATGAATGAGCTTGTCAAGAAAGAACTGGTTAGAGGAATTCCTCAAGTGGAGTTTACAAAAGATGGATTGTGTGATGCTTCCAAAAGGGAAAGCAAATCAAAGCATCATTCAGAAAGAAACTTGATTCAACAATTGAAGAACCTTTGCAATTGCTACACATGGATTTTTTTGGACCAGTCAATGTGTTGTCCATATCAAGGAAAAGATTATGCCTAGTAATTGTGGATGATTTCCCAAAGTTCTTTGGACATATTTCCTAAAGTCTAAAGATGAAGCTAGTGAAATCATCATCAATCATATAAGGCAAGTCAACAATCATCCTGATTTTAAAGTAAGGAGAATCAGGAGTGACAATGGAACTGAGTTCAAGAATTCTGTGATGAGATCATTTTGTGAAGAAACTGGGATTATGCATGAATTTTCTGCAGCATGGACTCCACCAACAATCATCACATCATCACCACCACATTAACTCCTCTCAAGAACATCATGTTCTTGAGGCAACAATCATCAACCTTAAATCTACTTAACTAAACATCAAGATTACAACAAATCATTCACCAACACTATGTATACAACTTAGTTCCAAAAGAGTCTTGAACTTAATACCTTAAATAATGGGTCAAAGATTTATACCTTTATTAAAAGCTTGAGATGTGTTCTTGATGATGGTAAAGTCTTGGGAGTGCTTGATAAGTTTTTGGAACCTAAATCAACCATTAAAATCAAGAAACCAAAGAAAAGTTACCATTCATACTATCACTATCATCTTTCTGAATTTTTCACCCCTCAAATCTGATAAAATGAGCTTAAAATTTATCTTACCTTAGTTTAGGATGTATGAAGCTTAGGAATTAATGAGGGATTTTTTCCATGACTAGAAAGAGATTTTTGAAATTGATTTCTTCCCCTTTTGCTTGGGGCCGAATGGAAGAAGGCAAGGGGGAGCGGGAGAGATTTGAGTGTTTCTTGCTGCTTCTTAAATAAGACTTGTGTTTAATTTGTATATTCGTAGTATATGTCCTAGAACTAGAGTATGTTGGTATATCTTTGAACAAACCTTGCGAGCTTTCCTAGGTTACAAGCTAAATTACTTGGTTTAGGCTTAGCTTACTATTTCCTAGCTTTAGGTGATCATTCCTATATAGCTTAGCTTACTATTTGATAAAGTAACCATGATTAATTTTCTACCATGGTTTTT